>NC_068454.1:13192823-13387823 GCF_023373465.1 Oncorhynchus keta
AGTCTGGTCAGTGGACTAGAAGGACAAGGAGAAAGGTTAAATCCACATGGTAGAAACAGGGATGTTTTACTTTCACTCAGTTTGTTCAGCTCACTGGTCAACTGAAGGGTGTCCATGGTGAATCAAACAGTCATTATGTCCTTTCTCTGTGTATCTCAGATGATGCTTCAAGTGGATGACAGCCTGACTGAGTCAGTGAACATCAGGGCCAAGTCTGCATCTCTGTGCAAAGACACACTGCTTAAGGCTGGTGAGTGTGTTCCAGTGTGTGTCAGTGTGCGATTCTCTTTTGGAAAGTGTGTGAGTGAGACTCCTTCATCATTCCTAGCGTACAGAGAGTTTACATTGAGAGTTCCTACAGATTTAGGAATTATGACTGACTGACACTGATTTATTCGTTGATTGATTTGCTAATTGATTAATTGATGAATGCATTTATTACATTCTGTAATGAATGATTATATTGATTGCTAGATGTTCTGACTGGTGTGTTGCTTTGCTGTCAGTTTTTGGGGGCACCATGTCTCGTATGTATCGATTCCCCACCACGGATGGAAACCACCTGAGGATTCTAGAGCAGATGTCTGACAGCGTCCTCTCTCTACACATCCCTCGACAGTTTGTCAAACTACTGCTGGAGGAGGACGCTGCCAGGTACCGCAGAATACTATACTATGTTAGTGTGTGTGTGTGTGTCTGACAGCGTCCTCTCTCTACACATCCCTCGACAGTTTGTCAACTACTGCTGGAGGAAGACGCTGCCAGGTACCGCAGAATACTATACTGTGTGTGTGTGTGTGTGTGTGTGTGTGTGTGTGTGTGTGTGTGTGTGTGTGTGTGTGTGTGTGTGTGTGTGTGTGTGTGTGTGTGTGAATGCATGCTTGTGTGTGTGCCTGTGAATGTGTGTAGAACACTAACATTTTGTGTGTGTGTGCGTGCGTGTGTGTGTGTGTGTGTGTGTGTGTGTGTGTGTGTGTAGGGTGTGTGAGCTGGAGGAGTTGGGGGAGTTATCTCCATGTTGGGAGAACCTGAGGAGGGAGATCATTTCTCAATACCAGACCATCATCCTCACCTACCAGGAGACCATCAGCGACCTGCACCAATATAAAGGTTAACATCCTAACCTTTATAGAACTGTCAACCACAGGAGGCTGGTGTCACCTTCATTGGAGAGGACGGGCTTGTGTTATTGGATGGAGCAGAATAAGTGGAATGGTATCAAATACAACAAACACGATTTGAGAAAATGAATTACAATTTTTAAAGGAACTGTTTGACTTTGTCTTAGCTAGCTAGGTCTTTTTATTTAGTCTAAATTTGCACTAAGAATGGCTTAATCAAGTTACTGTTGTGGGTTTGATTCTGGAAAAACAGGAGCTACATTTACTGAGTAGTGCTGCGAATAACTGTCTTTACAGTTGTTTTTTGTTTTGTTTTTGATGCTATGATGATGCCATTCCATTTCCTCCGTTCCAGACATTATTATGACCTGTCCTCCCGTCAGCAGCCTCCACTGCTGTACACCAACATACCAGAAAACATCATAACAGACTGCAAGTCTGCACATTTTAAAAACACATTACTAATATTAGTGTTGTTAGTAACGAGTGTTAACAACAACACTATGATTAGCCGTATGAATCGTACGCCAAATTCATAGTATTTTACCAAACATTTTACGTTATATACTGTAAATGTCAACGTTTAAATAAATACCAATATGGTGCACTATTTATAGGGCTATGCAATGATATGCTATAACATTCTACTAACGTACAGTACCAGTCAAAATTTTGGACACACCTACTCATTCCAGGGTTTTTCTTAATTTTTACTATTTTCTACATTGTAGAATTGTAGTGATGACATCAAAACTATGAAATAACACATGGAATCATGTGTCAAGAGTGTGCAAAGCTGTCATAAAGGCAAAGGGTGGATACTTTGAAGAATCTAAAGTATAAAATATGTTTTGATTTGATTTGTGTAACACTTTTTTGGTTACTAGATGATTCCATATGTGTTATTTCATAGTTTTGATGTCTTCACTATTATTCTACAATGTAGAAAATAGTACAAAGAAAAACCCTTGAATGAGTAGGTGTGTCCAAACTTTTGGCTGGTACTGAATATCAGAAACCTTCTCCGTTAGCACTATAAAATAATACAGTACATGACCAAAAGTATGTGGAGACCTGCTTGTCGAACATCTCATTCCAAAATCCTGCGCATGAATATGGAGTTGGACTCCCGTTTGCTGCCATAACACAGAATTGTCTAGAATATCATTGTATGCTGTAGCGTTAAGATTTCCCTTCACTGGAACTAAAGGGCCTGGAGCGAACCATGAAAAACAGCGCCAGACCATTATTCCTCCTCCACCAAACTTTACAGTTGGCACTGTACATTGGGGCAGAGTGCTCCAGAGTCCAATGGCACCGAGCTTTACGCCACTCCAGCTGATGCTAGGCATTGCACATAGTAATCTTAGGCTTGTGTGCGGCTGCTCGGCCATGGAAACCCATTTCATGAAGCTCCCGACGAACAGTTATTGTGCTGATGTTGCTTCTAGAGGCAGTTTGGAACTCGGTAGTGAGTGTTGCAACCGAGGACAGATTATTTTTACCCGCTACACGCTTCAGCACTCGGCAGTCCCATTCTATGAGCTTGTGTGGCCTACCACTTCACAGCTGAGCGGTTGTTGCTTCTAGATGTTTCCACTTCACAACAACATAACTTACAGTTGCCCGGGGCAGTTCTATAGCAGGGCAGAAATTTGATGAACTGACTTGTTGGAAAGGTGGCATCCTATGACGGTGTCACGTTGAAAGTCACTGAGCTCTTCACTAAGGCCATTCTATTGCCAATGTTTGTCTATGGCGATTGCATGGCGTGTGCTTGATTTTGTACACCTGTCAGCAACGGGTGTGGCTGAAATAGCTGAATCCACTCATTTGAAGGGTGGACTCATACTTTTGTATATATTGTGTATTTCATATCACTAACGCTTCAGTAACATGCTGGACGAGACTATCAATAGCGTACAGTACAACACTATCAGTAACATACAGGAAGTATCAGTAACATACAGGAAGTATCAGTAACATACAGGAAGAGGCTATCAGTAACATACAGGAAGTATCAGTAACATACAGGAAGTATCAGTAGCATACAGGAAGAGACTATCAGTAACATACAGGAAGAGACTATCAGTAACATACAGGAAGTATCAGTAGCATACAGGAAGAGCCTATCAGTAACATACAGTAAGTATCAGTAACATACAGGAAGTATCAGTAACATACAGGAAGTATCAGTAACATACAGGAAGTATCAGTAGCATACAGGAAGAGCCTATCAGTAACATACAGTAAGTATCAGTAACATACAGGAAGTATCAGTAACATACAGGAAGTATCAGTAACATACAGGAAGTATCAGTAACATACAGTAAGTATCAGTAACATACAGGAAGTATCAGTAACATACAGGAAGTATCAGCAACATACAGGAGGTATCAGTAACATACAGGAAGAGACTATCAGTTTTCGGCATCATCATAACATTTCCAACCTACTCCTCTTCCAGGTCCATCCTTTAAATCCAGCACTCTGAAAGCAGAGAAGAAGCTGGAGTTCATCCCCACTAACCTGCACGTCCAGAGGATGAGAGTACAAGGAGAGTCTGGCTATGGTAGGGGACCTGTTATATCTATCAGTCTCTATGGTAGGGGACCTGTTATATCTATCAGTCTCTACGGTAGGGGACCTGTTATATCTATCAGTCTCTATGGTAGGGGACCTGTTATATCTATCAGTCTCTATGGTAGGGGACCTGTTATATCTATCAGTCTCTATGGTAGGGGACCTGTTATATCTATCAGTCTCTATGGTAGGGGACCTGTTATATCTATCAGTCTCTATGGTAGGGGACCTGTTATATCTATCAGTCTCTATGGTAGGGGACCTGTTATATCTATCAGTCTCTATGGTAGGGGACCTGTTATATCTATCAGTCTCTATGGTAGGGGACCTGTTATATCTATCAGTCTCTATGGTAGGGGACCTGTTATATCTATCAGTCTCTATGGTAGGGGACCTGTTATATCTATCAGTCTCTATGGTAGGGGACCTGTATATCTATCAGTCTCTATGGTAGGGGACCTGTTATATCTATCAGTCTCTATGGTAGGGGACCTGTTATATCTATCAGTCTCTATGGTAGGGGACCTGTTATATCTATCAGTCTCTATGGTAGGGGACCTGTTATATCTATCAGTCTCTATGGTAGGGGACCTGTATATCTATCAGTCTCTATGGTAGGGGACCTGTTATATCTATCAGTCTCTATGGTAGGGGACCTGTTATATCTATCAGTCTCTAGTCTCTATGGTCTCTATGGGGGGACCTGTTATATCTATCAGTCTCTATGGTAGGGGACCTGTTATATCTATCAGTCTCTATGGTAGGGGACCTGTTATATCTATCAGTCTCTATGGTAGGGGACCTGTTATATCTATCAGTCTCTATGGTAGGGGACCTGTTATATCTATCAGTCTCTATGGTAGGGGACCTGTTATATCTATCAGTCTCTATGGTAGGGGACCTGTTATATCTATCAGTCTCTATAGTAGGGGACCTATCAGTCTCTATGGTAGAAGACCTGTTATATCTATCAGTCTCTATGGTAGGGGACCTGTTATATCTATCAGTCTCTATGGTAGGGGACCTGTTATATCTATCAGTCTCTATGGTAGGGGACCTGTTATATCTATCAGTCTCTATGGTAGGGGACCTGTTATATCTATCAGTCTCTATGGTAGGGGACCTGTTATATCTATCAGTCTCTATGGTAGGGGACCTGTTATATCTATCAGTCTCTATGGTAGGGGACCTGTTATATCTATCAGTCTCTATGGTAGGGGACCTGTTATATCTATCAGTCTCTATGGTAGGGGACCTGTTATATCTATCAGTCTCTATGGTAGGGGACCTGTTATATCTATCAGTCTCTATGGTAGGGGACCTGTTATATCTATCAGTCTCTATGGTAGGGGACCTGTTATATCTATCAGTCTCTATGGTAGGGGACCTGTTATATCTATCAGTCTCTATGGTAGGGGACCTGTTATATCTATCGGTCTCTATGGTAGGGGACCTGTTATATCTATCAGTCTCTATGGTAGGGGACCTGTTATATCTATCAGTCTCTATGGTAGGGGACTTGTTATATCTATCAGTCTCTATGGTAGGGGACCTGTTATATCTATCAGTCTCTATGGTAGGGGACCTGTTATATCTATCAGTCTCTATGGTAGGGGACCTGTATATCTATCAGTCTCTATGGTAGGGGACCTGTTATATCTATCAGTCTCTATAGTAGAAGACCTGTTATATCTATCAGTCTCTATGGTAGGGGACCTGTTATATCTATCAGTCTCTATGGTAGGGGACCTGTTATATCTATCAGTCTCTATGGTAGGGGACCTGTTATATCTATCAGTCTCTATGGTAGGGGACCTGTTATATCTATCAGTCTCTATGGTAGGGGACCTGTTATATCTATCAGTCTCTATGGTAGGGGACCTGTTATATCTATCAGTCTCTATGGTAGGGGACCTGTTATATCTATCAGTCTCTATGGTAGGGGACCTGTTATATCTATCAGTCTCTATGGTAGGGGACCTGTTATATCTATCAGTCTCTATGGTAGGGGACCTGTTATATCTATCAGTCTCTATGGTAGGGGACCTGTTATATCTATCAGTCTCTATGGTAGGGGACCTGTTATATCTATCAGTCTCTATGGTAGGGGACCTGTTATATCTATCAGTCTCTATGGTAGGGGACCTGTTATATCTATCAGTCTCTATGGTAGGGGACCTGTTATATCTATCAGTCTCTATGGTAGGGGACCTGTTATATCTATCAGTCTCTATGGTAGGGGACCTGTTATATCTATCAGTCTCTATGGTAGGGGACCTGTATATCTATCAGTCTCTATGGTAGGGGACCTGTTATATCTATCAGTCTCTATGGTAGGGGACCTGTATATCTATCAGTCTCTATGGTAGGGGACCTGTTATATCTATCAGTCTCTATGGTAGGGGACCTGTATATCTATCAGTCTCTATGGTAGGGGACCTGTTATATCTATCAGTCTCTATGGTAGGGGACCTGTTATATCTATCAGTCTCTATGGTAGGGGACCTGTTATATCTATCAGTCTCTATGGTAGGGGACCTGTTATATCTATCAGTCTCTATGGTAGGGGACCTGTTATATCTATCAGTCTCTATGGTAGGGGACCTGTTATATCTATCCGTCTCTATAGTAGAAGACCTGTTATATCTATCAGTCTCTATGGTAGGGGACCTGTTATATCTATCAGTCTCTATGGTAGGGGACCTGTTATATCTATCAGTCTCTATGGTAGGGGACCTGTTATATCTATCAGTCTCTATGGTAGGGGACCTGTTATATCTATCAGTCTCTATGGTAGGGGACCTGTTATATCTATCAGTCTCTATGGTAGGGGACCTGTTATATCTATCAGTCTCTATGGTAGGGGACCTGTTATATCTATCAGTCTCTATGGTAGGGGACCTGTTATATCTATCAGTCTCTATGGTAGGGGACCTGTTATATCTATCAGTCTCTATGGTAGGGGACCTGTTATATCTATCAGTCTCTATGGTAGGGGACCTGTTATATCTATCAGTCTCTATGGTAGGGGACCTGTTATATCTATCAGTCTCTATGGTAGGGGACCTGTTATATCTATCAGTCTCTATGGTAGGGGACCTGTTATATCTATCAGTCTCTATGGTAGGGGACCTGTTATATCTATCAGTCTCTATGGTAGGGGACCTGTTATATCTATCAGTCTCTATGGTAGGGGACCTGTTATATCTATCAGTCTCTATGGTAGGGGACCTGTTATATCTATCAGTCTCTATGGTAGGGGACCTGTTATATCTATCAGTCTCTATGGTAGGGGACCTGTTATATCTATCAGTCTCTATGGTAGGGGACCTGTTATATCTATCAGTCTCTATGGTAGGGGACCTGTTATATCTATCAGTCTCTATGGTAGGGGACCTGTTATATCTATCAGTCTCTATGGTAGGGGACCTGTTATATCTATCAGTCTCTATGGTAGGGGACCTGTTATATCTATCAGTCTCTATGGTAGGGGACCTGTTATATCTATCAGTCTCTATGGTAGGGGACCTGTTATATCTATCAGTCTCTATGGTAGGGGACCTGTTATATCTATCAGTCTCTATGGTAGGGGACCTGTTATATCTATCAGTCTCTATGGTAGGGGACCTGTTATATCTATCAGTCTCTATGGTAGGGGACCTGTTATATCTATCAGTCTCTATGGTAGGGGACCTGTTATATCTATCAGTCTCTATGGTAGGGGACCTGTTATATCTATCAGTCTCTATGGTAGGGGACCTGTTATATCTATCAGTCTCTATGGTAGGGGACCTGTTATATCTATCAGTCTCTATGGTAGGGGACCTGTTATATCTATCAGTCTCTATGGTAGGGGACCTGTTATATCTATCAGTCTCTATGGTAGGGGACCTGTTATATCTATCAGTCTCTATGGTAGGGGACCTGTTATATCTATCAGTCTCTATGGTAGGGGACCTGTTATATCTATCAGTCTCTATGGTAGGGGACCTGTTATATCTATCAGTCTCTATGGTAGGGACCTGTTATATCTATCAGTCTCTATGGTAGGGGACCTGTTATATCTATCAGTCTCTATGGTAGGGGACCTGTTATATCTATCAGTCTCTATGGTAGGGGACCTGTTATATCTATCAGTCTCTATGGTAGGGGACCTGTTATATCTATCAGTCTCTATGGTAGGGGACCTGTTATATCTATCAGTCTCTATGGTAGGGGACCTGTTATATCTATCAGTCTCTATGGTAGGGGACCTGTTATATCTATCAGTCTCTATGGTAGGGGACCTGTTATATCTATCAGTCTCTATGGTAGGGGACCTGTTATATCTATCAGTCTCTATGGTAGGGGACCTGTTATATCTATCAGTCTCTATGGTAGGGGACCTGTTATATCTATCAGTCTCTATGGTAGGGGACCTGTTATATCTATCAGTCTCTATGGTAGGGGACCTGTTATATCTATCAGTCTCTATGGTAGGGGACCTGTTATATCTATCAGTCTCTATGGTAGGGGACCTGTTATATCTATCAGTCTCTATGGTAGGGGACCTGTTATATCTATCAGTCTCTATGGTAGGGGACCTGTTATATCTATCAGTCTCTATGGTAGGGGACCTGTTATATCTATCAGTCTCTATGGTAGGGGACCTGTTATATCTATCAGTCTCTATGGTAGGGGACCTGTTATATCAGTATCAGTCTCTATGGTAGGGGACCTGTTATATCTATCAGTCTCTATGGTAGGGGACCTGTTATATCTATCAGTCTCTATGGTAGGGGACCTGTTATATCTATCAGTCTCTATGGTAGGGGACCTGTTATATCTATCAGTCTCTATGGTAGGGGACCTGTTATATCTATCAGTCTCTATGGTAGGGGACCTGTTATATCTATCAGTCTCTATGGTAGGGGACCTGTTATATCTATCAGTCTCTATGGTAGGGGACCTGTTATATCTATCAGTCTCTATGGTAGGGGACCTGTTATATCTATCAGTCTCTATGGTAGGGGACCTGTTATATCTATCAGTCTCTATGGTAGGGGACCTGTTATATCTATCAGTCTCTATGGTAGGGGACCTGTTATATCTATCAGTCTCTATGGTAGGGGACCTGTTATATCTATCAGTCTCTATGGTAGGGGACCTGTTATATCTATCAGTCTCTATGGTAGGGGACCTGTTATATCTATCAGTCTCTATGGTAGGGGACCTGTTATATCTATCAGTCTCTATGGTAGGGGACCTGTTATATCTATCAGTCTCTATGGTAGGGGACCTGTTATATCTATCAGTCTCTATGGTAGGGGACTTGTTATATCTATCAGTCTCTATGGTAGGGGACCTGTTATATCTATCAGTCTCTATGGTAGGGGACCTGTTATATCTATCAGTCTCTATGGTAGGGGACCTGTTATATCTATCAGTCTCTATGGTAGGGGACCTGTTATATCTATCAGTCTCTATGGTAGGGGACCTGTTATATCTATCAGTCTCTATGGTAGGGGACTTGTTATATCTATCAGTCTCTATGGTAGGGGACCTGTTATATCTATCAGTCTCTATGGTAGGGGACCTGTTATATCTATCAGTCTCTATGGTAGGGGACCTGTTATATCTATCAGGGACCTGTTATATCTATCAGTCTCTATGGTAGGGGACCTGTTATATCTATCAGTCTCTATGGTAGGGGACCTGTTATATCTATCAGTCTCTATGGTAGGGGACTTGTTATATCTATCAGACTCTATGGTAGGGGACCTGTTATATCTATCAGTCTCTATGGTAGGGGACCTGTTATATCTATCAGTCTCTATGGTAGGGGACCTGTTATATCTATCAGTCTCTATGGTAGGGGACCTGTTATATCTATCAGTCTCTATGGTAGGGGACCTGTTATATCTATCAGTCTCTATGGTAGGGGACCTGTTATATCTATCAGTCTCTATGGTAGGGGACCTGTTATATCTATCAGTCTCTATGGGTAGGGGACCTGTTATATCTATCAGTCTCTATGGTAGGGGACCTGTTATATCTATCAGTCTCTATGGTAGGGGACCTGTTATATCTATCAGTCTCTATGGTAGGGGACCTGTTATATCTATCAGTCTCTATGGTAGGGGACCTGTTATATCTATCAGTCTCTATGGTAGGGGACCTGTTATATCTATCAGTCTCTATGGTAGGGGACCTGTTATATCTATCAGTCTCTATGGTAGGGGACCTGTTATATCTATCAGTCTCTATAGTAGAAGACCTGTTATATCTATCAGTCTCTATGGTAGGGGACCTGTTATATCTATCAGTCTCTATGGTAGGGGACCTGTTATATCTATCAGTCTCTATGGTAGGGGACCTGTTATATCTATCAGTCTCTATGGTAGGGGACCTGTTATATCTATCAGTCTCTATGGTAGGGGACCTGTTATATCTATCAGACTCTATGGTAGGGGACCTGTTATATCTATCAGTCTCTATGGTAGGGGACCTGTTATATCTATCAGTCTCTATGGTAGGGGACCTGTTATATCTATCAGTCTCTATGGTAGGGGACCTGTTATATCTATCAGACTCTATAGTAGAAGACCTGTTATATCTATCAGTCTCTATGGTAGGGGACCTGTTATATCTATCAGTCTCTATGGTAGGGGACCTGTTATATCTATCAGTCTCTATGGTAGGGGACCTGTATATCTATCAGTCTCTATGGTAGGGGACCTGTCATATCTATCAGTCTCTATAGTAGAAGACCTGTTATATCTATCCGTCTCTATAGTAGAAGACCTGTTATATCTATCAGTCTCTATGTCCTTTATATCCATAATTATATCAATCTGGCTCAATGTAATTCTCTGTTTATATCTGTCTAAAAGTACTCTCTTCCCCTCCACCTCCCTTTCTCCCCTCTCTCCTCCTCCCTCCACTTCCCTCCGTCTCCTTTCCTAGACAGAACCTATGACGTAGTAACTATAGGGGCTCCAGCAGCCCACTACCAAGGCTTTAAGCACTGTGGTCTCCGGAAACTCATCCACAAGTTTGAGGAGGCTAGGAAACAGTGAGTACCGGCAATAGACCAGCTATCCCAAATTACTTTCAGTCGCAGACTCTATTTTTCCTTGAGTTAACGGTTGGGGGCCGGAACATAGTTCTAAATCATTTGTACACAAAGCCCAAACAGATAAACTATTTGACAAAGAAAGAATAACTTTACATCTTGATCACATTGGGATATGATCACATTTGCCTCTCTATTCATGCATGGGAATACTTGAGAACAGATTTTGTAATTTAAATCATTTTCAGATGATTCCCTTGTGATTGTACAGGCTTTTATGTCCAACCAAAATTATCAATTTATTTATTTATTTTTTGCTGAGAAGATTTTGGGGTCCGAATAATATCAATCAATCAAGAAATCCTGCTATAGGCACAACAGTTCCACATTTCATTGTTGTCATTCATTTAGATGTAGAACCTTTGACTGAATTGTGTCCTTTTTTTCTTGCTTTCTGATCAGCGCATATGAGGAGGAATGGTGAGCTCTGTCACCTGGTCTGTTTATGCATGCATTGTGGGTAGATGTGTTTATGCTCTGTATAACATTGTTTTAAATCTGCACGTGTCAGCATCTTTTCACTCCGGATCTCTCTTTCTCTCTCTCTCTCTCTCTCTTTATCTCTCTCTTTATCTCTCTCGCTCTCTTTATCTCTCTCTCTTTATCTCTCTCTCTCTCTTTATCTCTCTCTCTCTTTATCTCTCTCTTTATCTTTATCTCTCTCTTTCTCTCTCTCTCTCTCTCTCTCTCTCTCTCTCTCTCTCTCTCTCTCTCTCTCTCTCTCTCTCTCTCTCTCTCTTTATCTCTCTCTCTCTCTTTATCTCTCTCTCTCTTTATCTCTCTCTCTCTCTCTCTCTTTATCACTCTCTCTTTATCTCTATCTCTCTCTCTCACTCTCACTCACATATTCACACACACCTTGCAGCAGTTCTGGGTCTAGCTCTAAGCCGGTGGCCTACCTGCCTCGGGACGTGTTGAGAGCGAAGGAGCTGATTGGTCAGGTCAACACTTTGAAGACTCAGGTTTGCTACTACACCGAACGTTTGTCCCGCGCTGCCAAGGAACGCTCAGCCAACACTCTGGAGAGAACCCTCGCCATCCTCTCAGAGAAGGTAGGAGAGGGGGAGAGAGGGGGGGAGGAGGGGAGGGAGAAGGAGGGAGGGAGAAGAGAAGGGAAAGAAGCATTGAGAAATGCCCTCATGTATCTATGCAATGAATGTATTTCACTGTATTAATACACACTATTATACTGTATATTTCCCTGTCTCCTCCTCTCCCTGTCTCTATTCCATCTCACTCCTTGCCTCTCCTCCATGTCTCTCCTCCATGTGTCTCCTCCATGTCTCTCCTCCATGTCTCTCCTCTCCCTTTCTCTTCTCTCCCTGCCTCTCCTCCATGTCTCTCCTCCTTGTCTCTCCTCCATGTCTCTCCTCCATGTCCCTCCTCCATGTCTCTCCTCCATGTCTCTCCTCCATGTCTCTCCTCCATGTCTCTCCTCCATGTCTCTCCTCTCCCTTTCTCTTCTCTCCTTGCCTCTCCTCCATCTCTCTCCTCTTCTCCCTCTCTCCTCCATGTCTCTCCTCCATGTCTCTCCTCTCCCTTTCTCTTCTCTCCCTGCCTCTCCTCCATCTCTCTCCTCTTCTCCCTCTCTCCTCCATGTCTCTCCTCCATGTCTCTTCTTCTCTCCCTGTCTCTTCTTCTCTCCCTGTCTCTCCTCCATCTCTCTCCCCTTCTCCAGACTCGTCAGTTGGTGACAGTCTGTGACTCTAAGCTGCTGTCCTCAGCCATCCTAGCCCTTACTGCCGCCCGGCCAGAATGCATCGTCCAGAAGGGCACTCCCTCCCCATCGTCCCTCACCCCCTCTCCATCCCGCTCCCCCTGTCACTCATCTACCTCACCCTGTCGCTCCTCTACCTCCCCCTCACGCCAATCCACCTCCCCCTCGCGTCACTCCATCTCCCCTCGCCACTCAGTATACGTGGAGGGAGAGAGGGGGAGAGGCAAGCGCTCCTCCCTACAGGCTGATTGGCATGAGGAGGACTGGGTAAGGAGACATTGATAATTTTCTGTTCAACAATTGAGAATAACAACAATATTGTATAGAATGTACAGTCTGGGCCTGAAGTTTTGAGAATGGCACAAATATACATTTTCACAAAGCTTGCTGCTTCAGTGTCTTTAGATATTTTTGTCAGATGTTACTATGGAGTGCTGAAGTATAATTACAAGCATTTCACAAGTGGCAAAGGCTTTTATTGACAATTACATGAAGTTGATGCAAAGAGTCAATATTTGTAGTGTTGACACTTCTTTTTCAAGACCTCTGCAATCCGCCCTGGCATTCTGTCAATTAACTTCTGGGCCACATCCTGACTGATGGCAGCTCATTCTTGCATAACCAATGCTTGGAGTTTGTCAGAATTTGTGGGGTTTTGTTTGTCCACCCGCCTCTTGAGGATTGACCACAAGTTCTCAATGGGATTAAGGTCTGGGGAGTTTCCTGGCCATGGACCCAAAATATCGATGTTTTGTTCCCCGAACCACTTAGTTATCACTTTTGCCTTATGGCAAGGTGCTCCATCATTCTGGAAAATACATTGTTCGTCACCAAACTGTTCCTGGATGGTTGGGAGAAGTTGCTCTCGGAGGATGTGTTGGTACCATTCTTTATTCATGGCTGTGTTAAAAGGCAAAATTGTGAGTGAGTCCACTCCCTTGTCTGAGAAGCAACCCCACACATGAATGGTCTCAGGATGCTTTACTGTTGGCATGACACAGCACTGATGGTAATGCTCACCTTGTCTTCTCCGGACAAGCTTTTTTCTGGACGCCACAAACAATCAGAAAGGGGAATCATCAGAGAAAATGACTTTACCCCAGTCCCCAGCAGTCCAATCTCCGTTCCTTTAGCAGAATATCAGTCTGTCCCTGATGTTTTTCCTGGAGAGAAGTGGCTTCTTCGCCGCCCTTCTTGACACCAGGCAATCCTCCAAAAGTCTTCACCTCACTGTGCGTGAAGATAACCTAATGGTTAGAGCGGGGCGGCATGGTAGCCTGGTGGTTAGAGTGTTGGATTAGTAACCAAAAGGTTGCAAGTTCGAATCCCTGAACTGACAAGGTACCAATCTGTTGTTCTGCCACTGAACAGGCATTTAACCCACTGTTCCTAGGCCGTCATTGAAAATAAGAATTTGTTCTTAACTGACTTGCCTAGTTAAATAAAGGTAAAATAAAAAGATGCACTCACACTTGTCTGCTGCCATTCCTGAGCAAGCTGTACTGGTGGTGCCCTTATCCTGCAGCTGAATCAACTTTAGGAGACAGTCCTGGTGCTTGCTGGACATTCTTGGGCACCCTGAAGCCTTCTTCACAACAATTCAACTGCTCTCCTTGAAGTTCTTGATGATCCAATAAATGGTTGCAATCTTACTGGCAGCAACATTCTTGCCTGTGAAGCCCTTTTTGGGCAAAGCAATGATGACGGCACGTGTTTCTTTGCAGGTAACCATGGTTGACAGAGGAAGAACAATGATTCCAAGCACCACCCTCCTTTTGACGCTTCCAGTCTGTTATTCGAAATCAATCAGCATGACAGAGTGATCTCCAGCCCTGTCCTCGTCAACACTCACACCTGTGTTAACCTGTCTAGGACTAGCGGACCCCCCCGCAACAGCCAGTGAAAGTGCAGGGCGCCAAATTCAAAACAACAAAAATCTCATAATTAAAATTCCTCAAGCATACAAGTATTTTACACCATTTTAAAGATATACTTATTGTTAATTCCACCACAGTGTCCGATTTCAAAAAGGATTTACAGCGAAAGCACCACAAACAATTATGTTAGGTCAGAGCCAAGTCACAGAAAAACACAGCCATTTTTCCAGCCAAAGAGAGGAGTCACAAAAAGCAGAAATAGAGATAAAATTAATCACTAACCTTTGATGATCTTCATCAGATGACACTCACAGGACTTCATGTTACACAATACATGTATGTTTTGTTTGATTAGGTTCATATTTAAAATGAATAAAAAAAATTAAAAAATTGAGTTTACATTGGCGTGTTACATTCAGTAGTTCTGAAACATGAGGTGATATTGCAGAGAGCCACATCAATTTACAGAAATACTCATAATAAACATTGATAAAGATACGACTATTATACATGGAACTTAAACTTCTTGCTGTGTCAGATTTCAAAAAAACTTTACGGAGAAAGCAAACCATGCAATAATCTGAGCCTTTAGACAATAAGCCTTTAGTCAACAAAGCAGCCAAAAAGATACCCGCCATATTGGGTAGTCAACATTACTCAGAAATAGCATTTTAAATATTCACTTACCTTTGATTATCTTCATCAGAATGCACTCCCAGGAATCCCAGTTCCACCATAAATGTTTGATTTGTTCGATAATGTCCATCATTTATGTCCAAATATCTTCTTTTGTTAGGGCGTTTGGTAAACAAATCCAAAGCACGTTCATGTCGCGCCGAACGTCGGATGAAAAGTTCAAAAAGTTCCGTTACAGCCCGTAGAAACATGCCAAACTAAGTATGGAATCAATCTTTAGGATGTTTTTAACATAAAACTTCATAATGTTCCAACCAGACAATTCCTTTGTCTGTACAAATGAAGTGGAACGTAGCTACCTTTCACGTGAGTGCGCCAGACCGAGGCTGTGGCACTCTGCCAAACCACTCACTCAAAGAGCCCTTATGAGCCCCTCCTTTAGAGTAAAATCCTCAAAACAGGTTGTAAATACTGTTGACATCTAGTGGAAGCCTTGGGAAGTGAAACATAACTAATATCACCCTGTATCATCAATGGACGCTGAGTTGAAAAACTACAAACCTCAGATTTCCCACTTCCTGGTTGGATTTTTTCTAAGGTTTTTGCCTGCCTTATGAGTTCTGTTATACTCATAGACATCATTCAAACAGTTTTAGAAACTACAGAGTGTTTTCTATCCAAATGTACTAAGTATATGCATATCCTAGCTTTTACGGCTGAGTAGCAGGCAGGTTAATTTGGGCACGTTTTTCATCCAAGCTACCAAATACTGCCCCCTACCCCAAAGAAGTTTTAACAAGAGAATCAATTACATGATGTCAGCTGGTCCTTTTGTGGCAGGGCTGAAATGCAGTGGAAATGATTTTGGGGGATTCAGTTTATTTGTATGGCAAAGAGGGAGTTTGCAATTAATTGCAATTCATCTGATCACTCTTCATAACATTCTGGAGTATATGCAAATTGCCATCATACAAATTGAGGCAGCAGACTTTGTGAAAATTTATATTTGTGTCATTCTCAAAACTTTTGGCCACGACTGTATATACAACGTTTATTTCATATTTCATCCCTCTATCTTTCTGTGGCGCTCTCCCTCCACCCGGCCCTCTGACCCACCCTCTCTACCCTCCAGGAGAAGGTGTGGTTAAATGTAGATAAGAGTCTGGACTGTGTGATCCAGAGGGTGGAAAGACTGCTGGCCAAAGACAGGCTGCAGAGTGACAGCAGCAGTGAGGATGTGTTCCTGGATGCTCAGCAGCTGACCAACGCTGTTACTAAGAGAAGTAAGCATACACATACATTCACATACTAGTCAAATGGATCTATTGAAGTGAAATAGGCTATTTAACTAGTCATTCTTGCATCTCCTGATTTTCAAACTAACTGATTGAGGGAAGGTATTTCAGTTTTTTATTTGTAATGCATTTGCAAAAATGTCCAATAACCTGTGTTTGGGAATGATTGATGGATGGGTGGGTGGGTAGATGTGTGGCCGGGTGGGTGTATTGGTTTAGAAGTTGAGGTTAGGGGATAAAAGTGAATGTGTGTGAATCCCATGAGGTATCCATGGAAACAGGGAAGCCTTCTGGATACACCCTGGATCGTCATCTTCATCATCTCTACTTCCTCCATCATCATCATCATTGTCATCATTCCCTCATCTGAGCACCACATGTCAATCAAACCATGAAAGACAAAAGCACTGTAGGTTCACGGCCACTTTGACTGTTCTATATTGTTACATAATTCTTTGACTAGCAGACATAAACACTGATGTTATAACACTGATGTTATGCTCTTCTCTCCCCTCTAGACAGCAGCCCAGACATAGAAAAAGAAAAGCCCTCCCCAGGTAGGAGCAAGATTGTGTGTGTGTGTGTGTGTGTGTGTGTGTGTGTGTGTGTGTGTGTGTGTGTGTGTGTGTGTGTGTGTGTGTGTGTGTGTGTGTGTGTGTGTGTGTGTGTGTGTGTGTGTGTGTGTGTGTGTGTGTGTGTGTGTGTGTGTGTGTAAATGTCTGTGCTTATATAGTGTATAACTCTCTCCTGTCTGTACCAGGTGAATGGAGTGATGCGTTGTACCCTCTCCTGACCACCCTGTTGGAGTGTGTGTCTCTGATGAGTGACAAGGCTAAGAAGTCCATGGTGTTCCTCTTAATGCAGGACAGTGCTCCCACCATCGCCATGAACCTCACGCTACAGTACCGAAGAGATGTGGTCTTCTGTCAGACGGTGGGTTTACACACACACACACACACACACACACACACACACACACACACACACACACACACACACACACACACACACACACACACACACACACACACACACACACACACACACACACACACACACACACACACACACACACACACACACACACACACACACACACACGCGCGCGCGCGCAGGTACATGCATGTGTGTGTACACACTCACACATAACCACTCTTGCACTGCAGCATAACTAGATGGATTTAATTGCTGTTCTATAATATACATTGTTATTGAATTGATCAATAACATTGTTATTATAGATGTTTGACAGATGATTATATAGATGATTATAGTTGTATAGGTTATTGACAGTTGTATTGGTGTTTTCCACTATGTAGCTGTCAGCTCTGATCTGTGGCTTCGTCATCAAGCTGAGGAACTGTCTCTGTGACGACGGCTTCCTCAGGCAGCTCCACACCATCGGCCTGCTGGTCCAGCATGAGGGCCTGCTTAGCACCTATGGTAACCTCCTGCCCGTGTGTGTGTGTGTGTGTGTGTGTGTGTGTGTGTGTGTGTGTGTGTGTGTGTGTGTGTGTGTGTGTGTGTGTGTGTGTGTGTGTGTGTGTGCATGCGGTTCTTGTGTTTTCTTTAATGAAAATATACACACACAGGCACACATGATTATGTTGATTTGAAACCCACTTTTTTATTTTTTAAATGACAACTGAAATCTACTCTGACCCCTTTCTCTTAAATTATGACCACTGAAATCTACTCTGACCCCTTTCTCTTAAATTATGACCACTGAAACCTACTCTGACCCCTTTCTCTTAAATTATGACCACTGGAACCTACTCTGACCCCTTACTCTTAAATGATGACCACTGAAACCTACTCTGACCCCTTACTCTTAAATCATGACCACTGAAACCTACTCTGACCCCTTACTCTTAAATTATGACCACTGAAACCTACTCTGACACCTTACTCTTACATTATGACCACTGAAACCTACTCTGACCCCTTACTCTAAAATTATGACCACTGAAACCTACTCTGACCCCTTACTCTTAAATTATGACCACTGAAACCTACTCTGACCCCTTACTCTTAAATTATGACCACTGAAACCTACTCTGACCCCTTACTCTTAAATCATGACCACTGAAACCTACTCTGACCCCTTAATCTTAAATTATGACCACTGAAACCTACTCTGACCCGTTTCTCTTAAATTATGACCACTGAAACCTACTCTGACCCCTTACTCTTAAATTATGACCACTGAAACCTACTCTGACCCCTTACTCTTAAATCATGACCACTGAAACCTACTCTGACCCCTTAATCTTAAATTATGACCACTGAAACCTACTCTGACCCGTTTCTCTTAAATTATGACCACTGAAACCTACTCTGACCCCTTACTCTTAAATTATGACCACTGAAACCTACTCTGACCCCTTACTCTTAAATCATGACCACTGAAACCTACTCTGACCCCTTAATCTTAAATTATGACCACTGAAACCTATTCTGACCCCTTACTCTTAAATTATGACCACTGAAACCTACTCTGACCCCTTACTCTTAAATTATGACCACTGAAATCTACTCTGACCCCTTACTCTTAAATTATGACCACTGAAATCTACTCTGACCCCTTACTCTTAAATTATGACCACTGAAACCTACTCTGACCCCTTACTCTTAAATTATGACCACTGAAATCCACTCTGACCCCTTACTCTTAAATTATGACCACTGAAATCTACTCTGACCCCTTACTCTTAAATTATGACCACTGAAACCTACTCTGACCCCTTACTCTTAAATTATGACCACTGAAATCTACTCTGACCCCTTACTCTTAAATTATGACCACTGAAACCTACTCTGACCCCTTACTCTTAAATTATGACCACTGAAACCTACTCTGACCCCTTACTCTTAAATTATGACCACTGAAACCTACTCTGACCCCTTACTCTTAAATTATGACCACTGAAATCTACTCTGACCACTTGTTCTCTTCAATCTTAAAGGGGATGAGCTGGCCATGTTGGAGGACATGAGTGTTGGCGTGATGGATCTGCGGAACGTCACCTTTAAAGTCACCCAGGCAACCTCGGTCTTCGGCCCAGACATGCTGCCTGTCATCACCGGGAACCGGGACGGCTTCAACGTCAGGGTTCCGTTACCAGCGCCGATGTTTGATGCGTTGCCGCGGGAGATCCAGAACGGCATGCTGCTGCGGGTGCAGCCTGTTCTCTTCAATGTGGGAATCAATGAACAGCAGACACTGGCAGAGAAGTGAGTGAACAAGAAAGGAGAGGGGAGGAAAGATGAGGAGAGGTGATGGAGGGAGGAGAGGTGATGTAGGGGTGATGAAGGGTGGAGGGGTGTTGGAGGGTGGAGGTAGGAGAAGTGATGGAAGTGATGGAGGGAGGAGAGGTGATGGAGGGGTGGTGAAGGGAGGGGGGGGAGGGAGGGAGGGAGGGAGGGAGGGAGGGAGGGAGGGAGGGAGGGAGGGAGGGAGGGAGGGAGGGAGGGAGGTGATGGAAGGAGGGAGGGAGGGAGGTGATGGATGGAGGGAGGGAGGGAGGGACAAGAGGTGATGGAGGGGTGGTGGAGGGAGGAGAGGTGATGGAGAGAGGGAGGGAGGGAGGTGATGGATGGATGGATGGAGGGAGGGAGGGACGAGAGGTGATGGAGGGGTGGTGGAGGGAGGAGAGGTGATGGAGAGAGGGAGGGAGGGAGGGAGGGAGGGAGGGAGGGAGGGAGGGAGGGAGGGAGGGAGGGAGGGAGGGAGGGGTGGTGGAGGGAGGAGAGGTGATGGAGAGAGGGAGGGAGGGAGGTGATGGATGGATGGAGGGAGGGAGGGACGAGAGGTGATGGAGGGGTGGTGGAGGGAGGAGAGGTGATGGAGAGAGGGAGGGAGGGAGGGAGGGAGGGAGGGAGGGAGGGAGGGAGGGAGGGAGGGGGAGGGAGGGAGGGAGGGAGGGAGGGAGGGAGGGAGGGAGGGAGGGAGGGAGGGAGATGGATGGATGGATGGAGGGAGGGACGAGAGGTGATGGAGGGGTGGTGGAGGGAGGGAGGAGAGGTGATGGAGGGAGGACCAGCAGCACAATGTAAGAGAGGAGTAGTCAAAAGTTGTGTTACCATGGCAACGGCGGCCAGCTAATATTTGTGGTAATACCATTTGATTGATGAAGGTTACCTCCAATAATCACGAGTTGCACAAAGTGCTTGTTAAGAAATGCTGATGTGTTGTAGCTTTGCTTAATGAGCAATACCGTGAATAAAATACAATCTGTCTGTCTGTCTGTCTGTCTGTCTGTCTGTCTGTCTGTCTGTCTGTCTGTCTGTCTGTCTGTCGATCTGTGTATTTATAGGTTTGGAGACACATCTCTCCAGGAGGTGATTAACATGGAGAATATGGCTCGTCTCAGCTCCTACTACGACCAGTACAAAGAGGTCCTGCCTGAGGACTGTGAGTCATAAACAACCTCATCTTAACCTCAACCCTTAATTAAGTGGGCAACAACCGGGTTCCTAAAATGTATGTCAGTGCAATAATCCTCTCTTCTCTCTCCTCTTCAGGCCTCCCTCGTACCCGTAGTCAGACCAGCCTGCCTGAGCTGCTGAAGCTGCTCGGTCAGAACATCAGTGCCAGGAAGAGCAAGAACGTAGAGATCCTGTGGCAGGCAGCGGAGGTAGAGACATTCTCCCCTTTTTCTCTCTCTCTCTCCACAAGATCCTATTTTGTAGCACTCTGAATGAGCTGAAGTCTTTGCCTGACTCTCTACTTTCACCCATTCTCCTCTGCTCCCCACTTCTTTCTCTCTCTCTCCGTCTCTCGCTCTCTCCCTTCCCAGGTGTGTCGGCGTCTGAACGGCGTGCGTTTCACCAGCTGTAAGAGTGCTAAGGATCGTACAGCCATGTCTCTAACCCTGGAGCAGTGTCTGATACTCCAGCAGGAGCACGCCATGGCCCCACAGGTCTTCTTCCAGGCCCTCGACTGCATGCGCAGGTGAGCCAGCCACACAACTGCCTGAACAAAAAGAGACACGACATTGTAACGTCTACCATGTAGAATTAGAGGAAAATAAAGAATTCTGTCCATGTTTATAATAACTTCATGTAATATAACTCCATCTCCAATTGATCTTTTAAACCCTCCCCCTATCCTTCTCTCTCCTGGCCTCTTCCCTCCCCTCCCCCCTCTCATTCTCTTTCCTCTCCTTCCCCTCTCATTCGCTCTACCCTCCTTTCCGTCTCTCTCCTCTCCTTTTCTCTCCTCTCTGCTCCCCTCCCCTCTTCTTCCCTCCTCCCTCCTTCTCTTTCCTCTCCTCTCCTCCTTCCAACAGTGAGGGCTGCAGACGAGAGAACACCATGAAGAATGTAGGATGTCGTAAATACGCCTTCAACTCCCTCCAGCTGAAGGCCTTTCCCAAACAGTACCGCCCCCCTGAGGGCACCTATGGGAAAGTAGATACCTGATTGGACAGCTGCCCATCTCTCGAAGTAGCCAATAGAAGGGGACAGAGACTAGACAATATCAACGTCAACAACAACATAAAAACAAAATAACTTCATGAAAGCAACCGATCCCTTTCTATAGTGCTGACTCACTGTTGATGTTATCTGTGGTAGATTGATAGCGCTTCCCTCTCCTTTGCGATTAGTATCTCTGTGTTATGGCATGAGAACCACTACACGCACACAACAACAACAACAACAACTTAAAAACTGCTTTTGAAATACATTGTCACAGATTGTATTGAGGTCAAAAAAACTTTAGTTGTAGAGCTGCAGTTGTTTTAGTTGTTTTCAGAGCTCTTATCATGTGCCTGGGTTCTTACCACTGTCTCTCATGGAACTTCAAAGTGAAAATTACACTGAAGTCAATTTAAAGAGAACAAAACCTTTGTGTACAGAGCATCAGTGTGTTATTTGCTCATGATTATACACAAGGATTAGATGTAGACACTTGTATCTGTGATGTATGAAGACCCATCCCAAACGTATATGATAATGCAGCTACTGGACAGGGTTAGTGCAAAATGGAGCGCCACTATGCTGTGTTTTGGTTTTTCTACTGAGTCAAACAGTTGCAGTGACAAGGTTCATCTTTCCCTTGGCCACTGCATGTTTATTTTATGTTGTATATCTTGTCATTGAGTGCATGGTACAATGCTCCACTATATTAGATGCAAGCATGGATGGGGTTCACACACAACCAAATTCATCCAAAAACAACTCAATTAAAATATATGATCACATGCTTGTAGATTGTATTCAACTGAAAAATAACATAGTATCCAAATCTTGCACTCCCCCCAACCCCTGTCTGTTCATAAAGTAATGTTTAGATCCATGACCTAGGTGGTAGGCATATTAACTTTAAATCAAATTATAGACTCAGTCAAACTACAACATATTAGCTTAGAGTAAGGACCAGTGTTATAAGAAATATTATGTGGGCAGCTTTTCTCTGCGAGTTTCATCTCTTTTAAGAACCCCAGAGGAATACTACAACACTGATAGAAGCTAACTCACTCTGACGCTACAGAGGGCGCCTGGCGGACTGGACCACCACAGGAGCAACAAAACACGGCTTTATTTGTACATCCGATGGACAGAAACAGAAGTGTCTTACTGCTGAATGCGTTAGATAGACAAGCCTTACATTATTATTGTACGTTTGGATATAATGGACTGGTACACTGCATAGAAAGAAGTCTGTTTAAAATGCACAGCGTTATGTGTTAAATTGTACTGTGAACCCCTCACTAGCTTCTGTTTCCATGTTTATCTATAGCTTTTATTGCACATTATAGAGACAGTTTATTTTTATTTAGGAAAACATTTTTAAACGTTATTTTGCTGAATATTATTGATGCTGATTGATGCACTGAAAGTTTCTGAAAAAAGTTGCCAAAATGCTGCGAGTTCTATCCATTTAATTTGACATGTCATGTATTTTTCTTTGTGTGTATTGAGCCACACAATTTCAGGTGAAAACCTCTGTATCTGTACAGGTACAGGCTTTGCTGTAAAATGTGCTTTCCCCCTCAACTCTGTAACTTACAATTAAAATATGAGCAGTAAACTGTTTCACCATATTCTGTGATATGTAAAGTATACCTCTGGTCTTTATAGTCTGTCTGTCTGCATGTCTGTGATATGTAAAGTATACCTCTGGTCTTTATAGTCTGTCTGCATGTCTGTGATATGTAAAGTATACCTCTGGTCTTTATAGTCTGTCTGTCTGCATGTCTGTGATATGTAAAGTATACCTCTGGTCTTTATAGTCTGTCTGTCTGCATGTCTGTGATATGTAAAGTATACCTCTGGTCTTTATAGTCTGTCTGCATGTCTGTGATATGTAAAGTATACCTCTGGTCTTTATAGTCTGTCTGTCTGCATGTCTGTGATATGTACAGTATACCTCTGGTCTTTATAGTCTGTCTGTCTGCATGTCTGTGATATGTAAAGTATACCTCTGGTCTTTATAGTCTGTCTGCATGTCTGTGATATGTAAAGTATACCTCTGCTCTTTATAGTCTGTCTGCATGTCTGTGATATGTAAAGTATACCTCTGGTCTTTATAGTCTGTCTGTCTGCATGTCTGTGATATGTAAAGTATACCTCTGGTCTTTATAGTCTGTCTGCATGTCTGTGATATGTAAAGTATACCTCTGGTCTTTATAGTCTGTCTGTCTGCATGTCTGTGATATGTAAAGTATACCTCTGGTCTTTATAGTCTGTCTGCATGTCTGTGATATGTAAAGTATACCTCTGGTCTTTATAGTCTGTCTGTCTGCATGTCTGTGATATGTAAAGTATACCTCTGGTCTTTATAGTCTGTCTGTCTGCATGTCTGTGATATGTAAAGTATACCTCTGGTCTTTATAGTCTGTCTGCATGTCTGTGATATGTAAAGTATACCTCTGGTCTTTATAGTCTGTCTGTCTGCATGTCTGTGATATGTAAAGTATACCTCTGGTCTTTATAGTCTGTCTGCATGTCTGTGATATGTAAAGTATACCTCTGGTCTTTATAGTCTGTCTGTCTGCATGTCTGTGATATGTAAAGTATACCTCTGGTCTTTATAGTCTGTCTGCATGTCTGTGATATGTAAAGTATACCTCTGGTCTTTATAGTCTGTCTGTCTGCATGTCTGTGATATGTAAAGTATACCTCTGGTCTTTATAGTCTGTCTGTCTGCATGTCTGTGATATGTAAAGTATACCTCTGGTCTTTATAGTCTGTCTGCATGTCTGTGATATGTAAAGTATACCTCTGGTCTTTATAGTCTGTCTGTCTGCATGTCTGTGATATGTAAAGTATACCTCTGGTCTTTATAGTCTGTCTGTCTGCATGTCTATGATATGTAAAGTATACCTCTGGTCTTTATAGTCTGTCTGTCTGCATGTCTGTGATATGTAAAGTATACCTCTGGTCTTTATAGTCTGTCTGTCTGCATGTCTGTGATATGTAAAGTATACCTCTGGTCTTTATAGTCTGTCTGTCTGCATGTCTGTGATATGTAAAGTATACCTCTGGTCTTTATAGTCTGTCTGCATGTCTGTGATATGTAAAGTATACCTCTGGTCTTTATAGTCTGTCTGTCTGCATGTCTGTGATATGTAAAGTATACCTCTGGTCTTTATAGTCTGTCTGTCTGCATGTCTATGATATGTAAAGTATACCTCTGGTCTTTATAGTCTGTCTGTCTGCATGTCTGTGATATGTAAAGTATACCTCTGGTCTTTATAGTCTGTCTGTCTGCATGTCTGTGATATGTAAAGTATACCTCTGGTCTTTATAGTCTGTCTGTCTGCATGTCTATGATATGTAAAGTATACCTCTGGTCTTTATAGTCTGTCTGTCTGCATGTCTATGATATGTAAAGTATACCTCTGGTCTTTATAGTCTGTCTGTCTGCATGTCTGTGATATGTAAAGTATACCTCTGGTCTTTATAGTCTGTCTGTCTGTCTGCATGTCTATGATATGTAAAGTATACCTCTGGTCTTTATAGTCTGTCTGCATGTCTGTGATATGTAAAGTATACCTCTGGTCTTTATAGTCTGTCTGTCTGTCTGCATGTCTATGATATGTAAAGTATACCTCTGGTCTTTATAGTCTGTCTGTCTGCATGTCTGTGATATGTAAAGTATACCTCTGGTCTTTATAGTCTGTCTGTCTGCATGTCTGTGATATGTAAAGTATACCTCTGGTCTTTATAGTCTGTCTGCATGTCTGTGATATGTAAAGTATACCTCTGGTCTTTATAGTCTGTCTGTCTGCATGTCTGTGATATGTAAAGTATACCTCTGGTCTTTATAGTCTGTCTGCATGTCTGATATGATATACCTCTGGTCTTTATAGTCTGTCTGTCTGCATGTATACCTCTGGTCTTTATAGTCTGTCTGCATGTCTGTGATATGTAAAGTATACCTCTGGTCTTTATAGTCTGTCTGTCTGCATGTCTGTGATATGTAAAGTATACCTCTGGTCTTTATAGTCTGTCTGCATGTCTGTGATATGTAAAGTATACCTCTGGTCTTTATAGTCTGTCTGTCTGCATGTCTGTGATATGTAAAGTATACCTCTGGTCTTTATAGTCTGTCTGCATGTCTGTGATATGTAAAGTATACCTCTGGTCTTTATAGTCTGTCTGTCTGCATGTCTATGATATGTAAAGTATACCTCTGGTCTTTATAGTCTGTCTGTCTGCATGTCTGTGATATGTAAAGTATACCTCTGGTCTTTATAGTCTGTCTGTCTGCATGTCTGTGATATGTAAAGTATACCTCTGGTCTTTATAGTCTGTCTGTCTGCATGTCTGTGATATGTAAAGTATACCTCTGGTCTTTATAGTCTGTCTGTCTGCATGTCTATGATATGTAAAGTATACCTCTGGTCTTTATAGTCTGTCTGTCTGCATGTCTGTGATATGTAAAGTATACCTCTGGTCTTTATAGTCTGTCTGTCTGCATGTCTGTGATATGTAAAGTATACCTCTGGTCTTTATAGTCTGTCTGTCTGCATGTCTGTGATATGTAAAGTATACCTCTGGTCTTTATAGTCTGTCTGCATGTCTATGATATGTAAAAGTATACCTCTGGTCTTTATAGTCTGTCTGTCTGCATGTCTGTGATATGTAAAGTATACCTCTGGTCTTTATAGTCTGTCTGTCTGCATGTCTGTGATATGTAAAGTATACCTCTGGTCTTTATAGTCTGTCTGTCTGCATGTCTGTGATATGTAAAGTATACCTCTGGTCTTTATAGTCTGTCTGTCTGCATGTCTGTGATATGTAAAGTATACCTCTGGTCTTTATAGTCTGTCTGTCTGCATGTCTATGATATGTAAAGTATACCTCTGGTCTTTATAGTCTGTCTGTCTGCATGTCTGTGATATGTAAAGTATACCTCTGGTCTTTATAGTCTGTCTGTCTGCATGTCTGTGATATGTAAAGTATACCTCTGGTCTTTATAGTCTGTCTGTGTCTGTGATATGTAAAGTATACTGGTCTTTATAGTCTGTCTGTCTGTCATGATATGTAAAGTATACCTCTGGTCTTTATAGTCTGTCTGCATGTCTGTGATATGTAAAGTATACCTCTGGTCTTTATAGTCTGTCTGTCTGCATGTCTGTGATATGTAAAGTATACCTCTGGTCTTTATAGTCTGTCTGTCTGGTCTTTGATATGTAAAGTCTACCTCTGCTTTATGTCTGTCTGCATGATATGTAAAGTATACCTCTGGTCTTTATAGTCTGTCTGTCTGCATGTCTGTGATATGTAAAGTATACCTCTGGTCTTTATAGTCTGTCTGCATGTCTGTGATATGTAAAGTATACCTCTGGTCTTTATAGTCTGTCTGTCTGCATGTCTGTGATATGTAAAGTATACCTCTGGTCTTTATAATCTGTCTGTCTGCATGTCTGTGATATGTAAAGTATACCTCTGGTCTTTATAGTCTGTCTGTCTGCATGTCTATGATATGTAAAGTATACCTCTGGTCTTTATAGTCTGTCTGTCTGCATGTCTGTGATATGTAAAGTATACCTCTGGTCTTTATAGTCTGTCTGTCTGCATGTCTGTGATATGTAAAGTATACCTCTGGTCTTTATAGTCTGTCTGCATGTCTGTGATATGTAAAGTATACCTCTGGTCTTTATAGTCTGTCTGTCTGCATGTCTGTGATATGTAAAGTATACCTCTGGTCTTTATAGTCTGTCTGTCTGTCTGCATGTCTGTGATATGTAAAGTATACCTCTGGTCTTTATAGTCTGTCTGTCTGCATGTCTGTGATATGTAAAGTATACCTCTGGTCTTTATAGTCTGTCTGTCTGCATGTCTGTGATATGTAAAGTATACCTCTGGTCTTTATAGTCTGTCTGCATGTCTGTGATATGTAAAGTATACCTCTGGTCTTTATAGTCTGTCTGTCTGTCTGCATGTCTATGATATGTAAAGTATACCTCTGGTCTTTATAGTCTGTCTGCATGTCTGTGATATGTAAAGTATACCTCTGGTCTTTATAGTCTGTCTGTCTGCATGTCTGTGATATGTAAAGTATACCTCTGGTCTTTATAGTCTGTCTGCATGTCTGTGATATGTAAAGTATACCTCTGGTCTTTATAGTCTGTCTGTCTGCATGTCTGTGATATGTAAAGTATACCTCTGGTCTTTATAGTCTGTCTGCATGTCTGTGATATGTAAAGTATACCTCTGGTCTTTATAGTCTGTCTGTCTGCATGTCTGTGATATGTAAAGTATACCTCTGGTCTTTATAGTCTGTCTGTCTGTCTGCATGTCTGTGATATGTAAAGTATACCTCTGGTCTTTATAGTCTGTCTGTCTGCATGTCTGTGATATGTAAAGTATACCTCTGGTCTTTATAGTCTGTCTGTCTGCATGTCTGTGATATGTAAAGTATACCTCTGGTCTTTATAGTCTGTCTGTCTGCATGTCTGTGATATGTAAAGTATACCTCTGGTCTTTATAGTCTGTCTGCATGTCTGTGATATGTAAAGTATACCTCTGGTCTTTATAGTCTGTCTGTCTGCATGTCTGTGATATGTAAAGTATACCTCTGGTCTTTATAGTCTGTCTGCATGTCTGTGATATGTAAAGTATACCTCTGGTCTTTATAGTCTGTCTGTCTGCATGTCTGTGATATGTAAAGTATACCTCTGGTCTTTATAGTCTGTCTGTCTGCATGTCTGTGATATGTAAAGTATACCTCTGGTCTTTATAGTCTGTCTGTCTGCATGTCTGTGATATGTAAAGTATACCTCTGGTCTTTATAGTCTGTCTGTCTGCATGTCTATGATATGTAAAGTATACCTATACCTCTGGTCTTTATAGTCTGTCTGTCTGCATGTCTGTGATATGTAAAGTATACCTCTGGTCTTTATAATCTGTCTGTCTGTCTGCATGTCTATGATATGTAAAGTATACCTCTGGTCTTTATAGTCTGTCTGTCTGCATGTCTGTGATATGTAAAGTATACCTCTGGTCTTTATAGTCTGTCTGTCTGCATGTCTATGATATGTAAAGTATACCTCTGGTCTTTATAGTCTGTCTGTCTGCATGTCTGTGATATGTAAAGTATACCTCTGGTCTTTATAATCTGTCTGTCTGCATGTCTGTGATATGTAAAGTATACCTCTGGTCTTTATAGTCTGTCTGTCTGCATGTCTGTGATATGTAAAGTATACCTCTGGTCTTTATAGTCTGTCTGTCTGCATGTCTGTGATATGTAAAGTATACCTCTGGTCTTTATAGTCTGTCTGTCTGCATGTCTGTGATATGTAAAGTATACCTCTGGTCTTTATAGTCTGTCTGCATGTCTGTGATATGTAAAGTATACCTATGGTCTTTATAGTCTGTCTGAATGTCTGTGATATGTAAAGTATACCTCTGGTCTTTATAATCTGTCTGTCTGCATGTCTGTGATATGTAAAGTATACCTCTGGTCTTTATAGTCTGTCTGCATGTCTGTGATATGTAAAGTATACCTCTGGTCTTTATAGTCTGTCTGCATGTCTGTGATATGTAAAGTATACCTCTGGTCTTTATTTGTCTGTCTGCATGTCTGTATGTCTGCTTTATGTCTGTCTGATGTCTGTGATATGTAAAGTATACCTCTGGTCTTTATAGTCTGTCTGTCTGCATGTCTGTGATATGTAAAGTATACCTCTGGTCTTTATAGTCTGTCTGCATGTCTGTGATATGTAAAGTATACCTCTGGTCTTTATAGTCTGTCTGCATGTCTGTGATATGTAAAGTATACCTCTGGTCTTTATAGTCTGTCTGCATGTCTATGATATGTAAAGTATACCTCTGGTCTTTATAGTCTGTCTGTCTGCATGTCTGTGATATGTACAGTATACCTCTGGTCTTTATAGTCTGTCTGTCTGCATGTCTATGATATGTAAAGTATACCTCTGGTCTTTATAGTCTGTCTGCATGTCTGTGATATGTAAAGTATACCTATGGTCTTTATAGTCTGTCTGTCTGCATGTCTATGATATGTAAAGTATACCTCTGGTCTTTATAGTCTGTCTGTCTGTCTGCATGTCTATGATATGTAAAGTATACCTCTGGTCTTTATAGTCTGTCTGTCTGCATGTCTGTGATATGTACAGTATACCTCTGGTCTTTATAGTCTGTCTGCATGTCTGTGATATGTAAAGTATATCTATGGTCTTTATAATCTGTCTGTCTGCATGTCTGTGATATGTAAAGTATACCTCTGGTCTTTATAGTCTGTCTGTCTGCATGTCTGTGATATGTAAAGTATACCTCTGGTCTTTATAGTCTGTCTGCATGTCTGTGATATGTAAAGTATACCTCTGGTCTTTATAGTCTGTCTGCATGTCTGTGATATGTAAAGTATACCTCTGGTCTTTATAGTCTGTCTGTCTGCATGTCTGTGATATGTAAAGTATACCTCTGGTCTTTATAGTCTGTCTGTCTGCATGTCTGTGATATGTAAAGTATACCTCTGGTCTTTATAGTCTGTCTGTCTGCATGTCTGTGATATGTAAAGTATACCTCTGGTCTTTATAGTCTGTCTGCATGTCTGTGATATGTAAAGTATACCTATGGTCTTTATAGTCTGTCTGCATGTCTGTGATATGTAAAGTATACCTCTGGTCTTTATAGTCTGTCTGTCTGCATGTCTGTGATATGTAAAGTATACCTCTGGTCTTTATAGTCTGTCTGCATGTCTGTGATATGTAAAGTATACCTCTGGTCTTTATAGTCTGTCTGCATGTCTGTGATATGTAAAGTATACCTCTGGTCTTTATAGTCTGTCTGCATGTCTGTGATATGTAAAGTATACCTCTGGTCTTTATAGTCTGTCTGTCTGCATGTCTGTGATATGTAAAGTATACCTCTGGTCTTTATAGTCTGTCTGCATGTCTGTGATATGTAAAGTATACCTCTGGTCTTTATAGTCTGTCTGCATGTCTGTGATATGTAAAGTATACCTCTGGTCTTTATAGTCTGTCTGCATGTCTATGATATGTAAAGTATACCTCTGGTCTTTATAGTCTGTCTGTCTGCATGTCTGTGATATGTACAGTATACCTCTGGTCTTTATAGTCTGTCTGTCTGCATGTCTATGATATGTAAAGTATACCTCTGGTCTTTATAGTCTGTCTGCATGTCTGTGATATGTAAAGTATACCTATGGTCTTTATAGTCTGTCTGTCTGCATGTCTATGATATGTAAAGTATACCTCTGGTCTTTATAGTCTGTCTGTCTGTCTGCATGTCTATGATATGTAAAGTATACCTCTGGTCTTTATAGTCTGTCTGTCTGCATGTCTGTGATATGTACAGTATACCTCTGGTCTTTATAGTCTGTCTGCATGTCTGTGATATGTAAAGTATATCTATGGTCTTTATAATCTGTCTGTCTGCATGTCTGTGATATGTAAAGTATACCTCTGGTCTTTATAGTCTGTCTGTCTGCATGTCTGTGATATGTAAAGTATACCTCTGGTCTTTATAGTCTGTCTGCATGTCTGTGATATGTAAAGTAAAGTACCTCTGGTCTTTATAGTCTGTCTGCATGTCTGTGATATGTAAAGTATACCTCTGGTCTTTATAGTCTGTCTGTCTGCATGTCTGTGATATGTAAAGTATACCTCTGGTCTTTATAGTCTGTCTGCATGTCTGTGATATGTAAAGTATACCTCTGGTCTTTATAGTCTGTCTGTCTGCATGTCTGTGATATGTAAAGTATACCTCTGGTCTTTATAATCTGTCTGTCTGCATGTCTGTGATATGTAAAGTATACCTCTGGTCTTTATAGTCTGTCTGCATGTCTGTGATATGTAAAGTATACCTCTGGTCTTTATAGTCTGTCTGTCTGCATGTCTGTGATATGTAAAGTATACCTCTGGTCTTTATAGTCTGTCTGTCTGCATGTCTGTGATATGTAAAGTATACCTCTGGTCTTTATAGTCTGTCTGTCTGCATGTCTATGATATGTAAAGTATACCTCTGGTCTTTATAGTCTGTCTGTCTGCATGTCTGTGATATGTAAAGTATACCTCTGGTCTTTATAGTCTGTCTGCATGTCTGTGATATGTAAAGTATACCTCTGGTCTTTATAGTCTGTCTGCATGTCTGCATGTCTATGATATGTAAAGTATACCTCTGGTCTTTATAGTCTGTCTGTCTGCATGTCTGTGATATGTAAAGTATACCTCTGGTCTTTATAGTCTGTCTGTCTGCATGTCTGTGATATGTAAAGTATACCTCTGGTCTTTATAGTCTGTCTGTCTGCATGTCTGTGATATGTAAAGTATACCTCTGGTCTTTATAGTCTTTATAGTCTGTCTGTCTGCAAGTCTGTGATATGTAAAGTATACCTCTGGTCTTTATAGTCTGTCTGTCTGCATGTCTGTGATATGTAAAGTATACCTCTGGTCTTTATAGTCTGTCTGTCTGCATGTCTGTGATATGTAAAGTATACCTCTGGTCTTTATAGTCTGTCTGTCTGCATGTCTGTGATATGTAAAGTATACCTCTGGTCTTTATAGTCTGTCTGTCTGCATGTCTATGATATGTAAAGTATACCTCTGGTCTTTATAGTCTGTCTGTCTGCATGTCTGTGATATGTAAAGTATACCTCTGGTCTTTATAGTCTGTCTGTCTGCATGTCTGTGATATGTAAAGTATACCTCTGGTCTTTATAGTCTGTCTGTCTGCATGTCTGTGATATGTAAAGTATACCTCTGGTCTTTATAGTCTGTCTGTCTGCATGTCTGTGATATGTAAAGTATACCTCTGGTCTTTATAATCTGTCTGTCTGCATGTCTGTGATATGTAAAGTATACCTCTGGTCTTTATAGTCTGTCTGTCTGCATGTCTGTGATATGTAAAGTATACCTCTGGTCTTTATAGTCTGTCTGTCTGCAAGTCTGTGATATGTAAAGTATACCTCTGGTCTTTATAGTCTGTCTGTCTGCATGTCTATGATATGTAAAGTATACCTCTGGTCTTTATAGTCTGTCTGTCTGCATGTCTGTGATATGTAAAGTATACCTCTGGTCTTTATAGTCTGTCTGTCTGCATGTCTGTGATATGTAAAGTATACCTCTGGTCTTTATAGTCTGTCTGTCTGCATGTCTGTGATATGTAAAGTATACCTCTGGTCTTTATAGTCTGTCTGTCTGCATGTCTGTGATATGTAAAGTATACCTCTGGTCTTTATAATCTGTCTGTCTGCATGTCTGTGATATGTAAAGTATACCTCTGGTCTTTATAGTCTGTCTGTCTGCATGTCTATGATATGTAAAGTATACCTCTGGTCTTTATAATCTGTCTGTCTGCATGTCTGTGATATGTAAAGTATACCTCTGGTCTTTATAGTCTGTCTGTCTGCATGTCTATGATATGTAAAGTATACCTCTGGTCTTTATAGTCTGTCTGTCTGCATGTCTGTGATATGTACAGTATACCTCTGGTCTTTATAGTCTGTCTGTCTGCATGTCTATGATATGTAAAGTATACCTCTGGTCTTTATAGTCTGTCTGCATGTCTGTGATATGTAAAGTATATCTATGGTCTTTATAATCTGTCTGTCTGCATGTCTGTGATATGTAAAGTATACCTCTGGTCTTTATAGTCTGTCTGTCTGCATGTCTGTGATATGTAAAGTATACCTCTGGTCTTTATAGTCTGTCTGCATGTCTGTGATATGTAAAGTATACCTCTGGTCTTTATAGTCTGTCTGCATGTCTGTGATATGTAAAGTATACCTCTGGTCTTTATAGTCTGTCTGTCTGCATGTCTGTGATATGTAAAGTATACCTCTGGTCTTTATAGTCTGTCTGCATGTCTGTGATATGTAAAGTATACCTCTGGTCTTTATAGTCTGTCTGTCTGTCTGCATGTCTGTGATATGTAAAGTATACCTCTGGTCTTTATAATCTGTCTGTCTGCATGTCTGTGATATGTAAAGTATACCTCTGGTCTTTATAGTCTGTCTGCATGTCTGTGATATGTAAAGTATACCTCTGGTCTTTATAGTCTGTCTGTCTGCATGTCTGTGATATGTAAAGTATACCTCTGGTCTTTATAGTCTGTCTGTCTGCATGTCTGTGATATGTAAAGTATACCTCTGGTCTTTATAGTCTGTCTGTCTGCATGTCTATGATATGTAAAGTATACCTCTGGTCTTTATAGTCTGTCTGTCTGCATGTCTGTGATATGTAAAGTATACCTCTGGTCTTTATAGTCTGTCTGCATGTCTGTGATATGTAAAGTATACCTCTGGTCTTTATAGTCTGTCTGCATGTCTGCATGTCTATGATGATATGTAAAGTATACCTCTGGTCTTTATAGTCTGTCTGTCTGCATGTCTGTGATATGTAAAGTATACCTCTGGTCTTTATAGTCTGTCTGTCTGCATGTCTGTGATATGTAAAGTATACCTCTGGTCTTTATAGTCTGTCTGTCTGCATGTCTGTGATATGTAAAGTATACCTCTGGTCTTTATAGTCTGTCTGTCTGCAAGTCTGTGATATGTAAAGTATACCTCTGGTCTTTATAGTCTGTCTGTCTGCATGTCTGTGATATGTAAAGTATACCTCTGGTCTTTATAGTCTGTCTGTCTGCATGTCTGTGATATGTAAAGTATACCTCTGGTCTTTATAGTCTGTCTGTCTGCAAGTCTGTGATATGTAAAGTATACCTCTGGTCTTTATAGTCTGTCTGTCTGCATGTCTATGATATGTAAAGTATACCTCTGGTCTTTATAGTCTGTCTGTCTGCATGTCTGTGATATGTAAAGTATACCTCTGGTCTTCTATAGTCTGTCTGTCTGCATGTCTGTGATATGTAAAGTATACCTCTGGTCTTTATAGTCTGTCTGTCTGCATGTCTGTGATATGTAAAGTATACCTCTGGTCTTTATAGTCTGTCTGTCTGCATGTCTGTGATATGTAAAGTATACCTCTGGTCTTTATAATCTGTCTGTCTGCATGTCTGTGATATGTAAAGTATACCTCTGGTCTTTATAGTCTGTCTGTCTGCATGTCTGTGATATGTAAAGTATACCTCTGGTCTTTATAGTCTGTCTGTCTGCAAGTCTGTGATATGTAAAGTATACCTCTGGTCTTTATAGTCTGTCTGTCTGCATGTCTATGATATGTAAAGTATACCTCTGGTCTTTATAGTCTGTCTGTCTGCATGTCTGTGATATGTAAAGTATACCTCTGGTCTTTATAGTCTGTCTGTCTGCATGTCTGTGATATGTAAAGTATACCTCTGGTCTTTATAGTCTGTCTGTCTGCATGTCTGTGATATGTAAAGTATACCTCTGGTCTTTATAGTCTGTCTGTCTGCATGTCTGTGATATGTAAAGTATACCTCTGGTCTTTATAATCTGTCTGTCTGCATGTCTGTGATATGTAAAGTATACCTCTGGTCTTTATAGTCTGTCTGTCTGCATGTCTATGATATGTAAAGTATACCTCTGGTCTTTATAGTCTGTCTGTCTGCATGTCTGTGATATGTAAAGTATACCTCTGCTCTTTATAATCTGTCTGTCTGCATGTCTGTGATATGTAAAGTATACCTCTGGTCTTTATAGTCTGTCTGTCTGCATGTCTATGATATGTAAAGTATACCTCTGGTCTTTATAGTCTGTCTGTCTGCATGTCTGTGATATGTAAAGTATACCTCTGGTCTTTATAGTCTGTCTGTCTGCATGTCTGTGATATGTAAAGTATACCTCTGGTCTTTATCGTCTGTCTGTCTGCATGTCTGTGATATGTAAAGTATACCTCTGGTCTTTATAATCTGTCTGTCTGCATGTCTGTGATATGTAAAGTATACCTCTGGTCTTTATAGTCTGTCTGTCTGCATGTCTGTGATATGTAAAGTATACCTCTGGTCTTTATAGTCTGTCTGTCTGCATGTCTGTGATATGTAAAGTATACCTCTGGTCTTTATAGTCTGTCTGTCTGCATGTCTGTGATATGTAAAGTATACCTCTGGTCTTTATAGTCTGTCTGTCTGCATGTCTGTGATATGTAAAGTATACCTCTGGTCTTTATAGTCTGTCTGTCTGCATGTCTGTGATATGTAAAGTATACCTCTGGTCTTTATAGTCTGTCTGCATGTCTGTGATATGTAAAGTATACCTCTGGTCTTTATAGTCTGTCTGCATGTCTGTGATATGTAAAGTATACCTCTGGTCTTTATAATCTGTCTGTCTGCATGTCTGTGATATGTAAAGTATACCTCTGGTCTTTATAGTCTGTCTGTCTGCATGTCTGTGATATGTAAAGTATACCTCTGGTCTTTATAGTCTGTCTGTCTGCATGTCTGTGATATGTAAAGTATACCTCTGGTCTTTATAGTCTGTCTGCATGTCTGTGATATGTAAAGTATACCTCTGGTCTTTATAGTCTGTCTGTCTGCATGTCTGTGATATGTAAAGTATACCTCTGGTCTTTATAGTCTGTCTGTCTGCATGTCTATGATATGTAAAGTATACCTCTGGTCTTTATAGTCTGTCTGTCTGTCTGCATGTCTGTGATATGTAAAGTATACCTCTGGTCTTTATAGTCTGTCTGCATGTCTGTGATATGTACAGTATACCTCTGGTCTTTATAGTCTGTCTGCATGTCTGTGATATGTAAAGTATACCTCTGGTCTTTATAGTCTGTCTGCATGTCTGTGATATGTAAAGTATACCTCTGGTCTTTATAGTCTGTCTGCATGTCTGTGATATGTAAAGTATACCTCTGGTCTTTATAGTCTGTCTGCATGTCTGTGATATGTAAAGTATACCTCTGGTCTTTATAGTCTGTCTGCATGTCTGTGATATGTAAAGTATACCTCTGGTCTTTATAGTCTGTCTGTCTGCATGTCTGTGATATGTAAAGTATACCTCTGGTCTTTATAGTCTGTCTGTCTGCATGTCTGTGATATGTAAAGTATACCTCTGGTCTTTATAGTCTGTCTGTCTGTCTGCATGTCTGTGATATGTAAAGTATACCTCTGGTCTTTATAGTCTGTCTGCATGTCTGTGATATGTAAAGTATACCTCTGGTCTTTATAGTCTGTCTGCATGTCTGTGATATGTAAAGTATACCTCTGGTCTTTATAGTCTGTCTGTCTGCATGTCTATGATATGTAAAGTATACCTCTGGTCTTTATAGTCTGTCTGCATGTCTGTGATATGTAAAGTATACCTCTGGTCTTTATAGTCTGTCTGCATGTCTGTGATATGTAAAGTATACCTCTGGTCTTTATAGTCTGTCTGCATGTCTGTGATATGTAAAGTATACCTCTGGTCTTTATAGTCTGTCTGTCTGCATGTCTGTGATATGTAAAGTATACCTCTGGTCTTTATAGTCTGTCTGTCTGCATGTCTGTGATATGTAAAGTATACCTCTGGTCTTTATAGTCTGTCTGTCTGCATGTCTATGATATGTAAAGTATACCTCTGGTCTTTATAGTCTGTCTGCATGTCTGTGATATGTAAAGTATACCTCTGGTCTTTATAGTCTGTCTGTCTGCATGTCTGTGATATGTAAAGTATACCTCTGGTCTTTATAGTCTGTCTGTCTGCATGTCTGTGATATGTAAAGTATACCTCTGGTCTTTATAGTCTGTCTGCATGTCTGTGATATGTAAAGTATACCTCTGGTCTTTATAGTCTGTCTGCATGTCTGTGATATGTAAAGTATACCTCTGGTCTTTATAGTCTGTCTGTCTGCATGTCTGTGATATGTAAAGTATACCTCTGGTCTTTATAGTCTGTCTGTCTGCATGTCTGTGATATGTAAAGTATACCTCTGGTCTTTATAGTCTGTCTGTCTGCATGTCTGTGATATGTAAAGTATACCTCTGGTCTTTATAGTCTGTCTGTCTGCATGTCTGTGATATGTAAAGTATACCTCTGGTCTTTATAGTCTGTCTGTCTGCATGTCTGTGATATGTAAAGTATACCTCTGGTCTTTATAGTCTGTCTGTCTGCATGTCTGTGATATGTAAAGTATACCTCTGGTCTTTATAGTCTGTCTGTCTGCATGTCTGTGATATGTAAAGTATACCTCTGGTCTTTATAGTCTGTCTGTCTGCATGTCTGTGATATGTAAAGTATACCTCTGGTCTTTATAGTCTGTCTGTCTGCATGTCTGTGATATGTAAAGTATACCTCTGGTCTTTATAGTCTGTCTGTCTGCATGTCTGTGATATGTAAAGTATACCTCTGGTCTTTATAGTCTGTCTGTCTGCATGTCTGTGATATGTAAAGTATACCTCTGGTCTTTATAGTCTGTCTGTCTGCATGTCTGTGATATGTAAAGTATACCTCTGGTCTTTATAGTCTGTCTGTCTGCATGTCTGTGATATGTAAAGTATACCTCTGGTCTTTATAGTCTGTCTGCATGTCTGTGATATGTAAAGTATACCTCTGGTCTTTATAGTCTGTCTGCATGTCTGTGATATGTAAAGTATACCTCTGGTCTTTATAGTCTGTCTGTCTGCATGTCTGTGATATGTAAAGTATACCTCTGGTCTTTATAGTCTGTCTGTCTGCATGTCTGTGATATGTAAAGTATACCTCTGGTCTTTATAGTCTGTCTGTCTGCATGTCTGTGATATGTAAAGTATACCTCTGGTCTTTATAGTCTGTTGTATTTGATCTGTCTCACCCTGTGTTCTACGCTCCAAGAGGAGTAGTAATGATAGCCATGATGGCCCTAGCCGCCCCTAATGTAGACATCCTACATCACCTGTGTCCATGGCAACACCAATGTGGAGAATGTGTGCAATAACACGCTGCGGATGCTTCAAGCATGTAACAGACTGGAGGTACAGTGCCTTTGGAAAGTATTATTTATTTATTATTTATTTTATTTCACCTCTATTTAACCAGGTAGGCCAGTTGAAAACCAGTTCTCATTTACATCTGTGTCCTGGCTGTAACGGTTGTCTGTGGTGGAAGAAGGTGAGGACCAATGCGCAGCGTGGTAAGTATTCATATTCTTTAATAGAACTCAGAACACTAAAATACGAAACCAACAAGAGAACGAAATGAAACCGAAACAGTTCTGTCTGGAAACAGGTACGAAACAGAAAATAATCACCCACAACTCAAGGGTGAAAACAGGCTACCTAAGTATGGTTCTCAATCAGGGACAACGATTGACAGCTGCCTCTGATTGAGAACCATACCAGGCCAAACACATAGAAATACCAAATCATGGAAAAAAGAACATAGACTGTCCACCCAACTCACGCCCTGACCAACTAAAACAAAGACATCACAAAGGAACTAAGGTCAGAACGTGATACTGGCCAAGATAAAGCAAAGCAGTGCAACAAAAAACAACAACACAGAGTTACAAATAAACAAACGTACAGTCAATAACAATAGAAAAAAATTCTATATAGATTGTGTGCAAATGGCGTAAGGAGGTAAGGCAATAAATAGGCTGCAGTAGCGAAGTAATTACAATTTAGCACATTAACACTGGAGTGATAGATGTACAGATGATGATGTGCAAGTAGAAATACTGGTGTGCAAAAGAGCAAAAAGAAACAAAAAAACAATATGGGGATGAGGTAGGTAGTTGGATGGGCTATTTACAGATAGGCTGTGTACAGCTGCAGCGATTGGTGAGCTGCTCAGATAGCTGATGCTTAAAGTTAGTGAGGGAGATATGAGTCTCCAACTTCAGCAATTTTTGCAAATATGTTCCAGTCATTGGCAGCAGAGAACTGGAAGGAAAGGTGGCCAAAGGAAATGTTGGCTTTGGGGATGACCAGTGAGATGTACCTGCTGGAGCGTGTGCTATTGGTGGGTGTTGTTATGGTGACCAGTGAGCTGAGATAAGGCAGAACTTTACCTAGCAAAGACTTATAGATGACCTGGAGCCAGTGGGTCTGGCGATTAATATTTAGAGAAGGCCAGCCGACGAGAGCATACAGGTCGCAGTGGTGGGTGGTATATGGGGCTTTGGTGACAAAACAGATGTCACTGTGATAGACTGCATCCAGTTTGCTGAGTAGAGTGTTGGAGGCTATTTTGTAAATGACATCACAGAAGTCGAGGATCGGTAGGATAGTCAGTTTTACGAGGGTATGTTTGGCAGCATGAGTGAAAGAGGCTTTGTTGCGAAATAGGAAGCCGATTCTAGATTTAATTTTAGATTGGAGATGCTTAATGTGAGTCTGTAAGGAGAGTTTACAGTCTAACCAGACAGCTAGGTATTTGTAGTTGTCCACATATTCTAAGTCAGAACCGTCCAGAGTAGTGATGCTAGTCAGGCGGGCGGGTGCGGGCAGAGATCGGTTGAAAAGCATGCATTTAGTTTTACTAGCGTTTAAGAGCAGTTGGAGGCCACAGAAGGAGTCTTGTATGGCATTGAAGCTCGTTTGAAGGTTTGTTAACACAGTGTCCAAAGAAGGGCCAGAAGTATACAGAATGGTGTCGTCTGCATAGAGGTGGATCAAGGAATCACCCGCAGCAAGAGCGACATCATTTATATATACAGAGAAATGAGTCGGCCCGAGAACTGAACCCTGTGGTACCCCCATAGAGACTGCCAGAGGCCGGACAACAGGCCCTCCGATTTGACACACTGAACTCTATCAAGTATTCAGACCTCATGACGTTTTCCACATTTTTTGCGTTATAGTGTTTTTCTAACATGGATGAAAAAATACACATCCTCAGCAATCTGTACACAATACCCCATAATGACAAAGCAAAAACAGGTTTTTATACATTTTCGCAAATGTATTTAAAAACAATTGAGCTCAGGTGCATCCTGTTTCCATTGATCATCCTTGAGATGTTGCTACAACTTGATTGGAATCCACATGTGGTAAATTCAATTGATTGTACATGATTTGGAACGGCACACAGCTGTCTATAAAAGGTACCACAGTTGACAGTGGAAGGCCCTCCTCAGTAAAAGGCACATGACAGCCCGCTTGGATTTTGCCAAAAGGCACCGGCCTAGCCAGAGCCCGGACTTGAACCCGATGGAACATCTCTGGAGAGACCTGAAAATAGCTGTGCAGCAACGTTCCCATCCAACCTGACAGAGCTTGAGAGGATCTGCAGAGAAGAAGGGGAGAAACTCCTCAAATACAGGTGTACCAAGCTTGTAGCGTCATACCCAAGAAGACTCCAGGCTGTAATCGCTGCCAAAGGTGCTTCAACAAATTACTGAGTAAAGGGTCTGAAGACTAATGTAACTGTGATATTTCTGTCATTATTTTTATTATAAATGAGAAAAAATTGCAATTTAATAAACAATTTAATACATTTTAGAATAAGGCTGTAACGTAACAAACTGTGGAAAAAGTCAAGGGGTCTAAGTACATTGCAGAAAGCACTGTATAGTGTTGTTGTGTTCAGTTATTTTATTGTTAAAAGGTAAATGATGTAAGACCCTGGCAATGAGATTCATATGGTTTATTTAGATAGAATTATCAAGGCAGCTTTTTCTCTGTAAACAAACACCCAAAGGAATGTGCTTACATCATCACATGGTGCATAGAATATGCATTTAACGGTAAGAGATCACATGTTGTGGAAGGATGCTATGTAGTGTCTGTTGACCTCTCTGACAATACACTGTTGTTATCTCCGTCTCAGACACATGCCAGTGGAGCTCTACTCAATTAGAGCTCTGGAAAGAGATAACTGATTTGACATGCTGTTCTATTGAATCTGTTTACAGACGTAGCAGAGTGAGCAAAGCAGAACTGTGGAGAAAGGCTGGAGTTTACACCAAACGTTGCCATGACAACAACAAAGTAGTCGCTATAAGAAACCGATTGGCACCCAGACTTGTTTTTGCCCACTGACACAGGCCCGGGCTCTAAGATTGAATTCATATGAAGTGAAAGCGCAGAGGGAATACTATAATGTTCTAATTTGCGGGGTTCTGACCACTCTGTGTTCCGTGTTGTAGATCCCCGTATTCTGAGGAATGTGGTCAGTGAGGGACACTTCCATGGCCCGGATATTCTGGACCCAAACGTGAGCGAGAGATCTCTGGTGGCCACGGCTCCCCTCACCAACGTAGCTCTGGCTGTAAGGATGGAACCCTCCCTTCCCAGCCAACTCAAAGACCTCTACATCATGGGAGACAACACAGAGTGTAAGGGCTATGATTTATTTGCTTCAGGTCAGCTTATCTGGTAAATTAATGGTAAATATATAGATTAATGTGTGGATTTCCATAGGCTTTAATGAGGAAACACTACTGTATGTGCAGAGTACAACTTCGACCGCCATCACGGAAGCAGCTTACATCGTCCTGAAGAAATGATCAAATACAACCAATACCTTCTACATTGTGATTGATATTTTTGTGTTCTGGTTCCACTCTACAGTCTTGGTGTGATGGCTGGCTGGCTCAGGAGTCAGAGAAGGCCTCTTCCGTAACACTATGGAGGAGTCCTACAGCGAGCGCTCCCAGGCGCAGATGGTTGACAGTATGGGACTTGTGTCATGTGACTCCTACGCTATGGTGGCGGCAACTGATGACGCCTTCGTCACAGTGAGAGCGACCTCATGGCGTGGTGCTCCTGAACACACTGGGCATGCTGAAGAAGACTCACAAGGCCTTTGTCATGTGGAAGGTGAACATGGAGAGATTTGAGCAGCTGATGAGCTAACCACTAAACTGTAGAACTAAACTAACAGCTGTTTAATGACCATGACCACTCTATGGGACCGTAACCAGGGAACAGTGACAACTCTAACCTCACCCAGTCACCCCAAGACCATTACTTAAGCACACACCATAATCCCTCCTTAACAGAAACATTACAACAGTGGCCCCCACTTACACAGCTGATTAGAGAACAGAGACTCAACTGGTTAAAGAGATTGAAGAGGACATTATGCACTTACAAATTCGTAACATTTTGTACGAATTGGAATTCGTAACATATCATACGAATTGCAGGAAAACATTTTTTTTTACAAAACCTCTCTACCATCACTTTAAGAAGGAACATATTTTCATGTCTTTGTATTTGATCTTGGACAGACAATGTGTGGGTTCATGAAATAGGGCCACTCAGTGTATGACTGCTCAATACAAAGGGCAAATCTGGGCAAAATCTGTTGATGTCGATGTGCCCTTGAGCATAAACGATCATGCAAGAGGTTTTGCAATGATTTCTATGTCGAAGATATGAAAAATATTTGTTGGTCTGATGTGTGTATTGAGAAACATCCGGACGCTAAACTAAGCATTTATGAAACTGCTTCTTCTGGTTACTGATAGACATGCACGGATGAAGAAACTGACTGTTAGATCTTCCAAATCTCCATGGGTAGATGATGAATTGAAAAACTGTATGGCTGAGAGGGGTGAGGCAAAGGGAATAGCAAATAAGTCTGACAATACAGCAGACTGGTAAACATACAGTAAATTGAGAAATTCAGTAACTAAACTAAACAAAAAGAAGAAACTATACTATAGCACAAACATAAACGATATAAAGAATAATAGTAAAAAGCTCTGTAGTACATTAAATGAATTTCTAGGAAAAAAAGCAAACTCGGCTCCATCTCATTGAGACAGATAGCTTGTTCATAACAAAGCCCTTTGATATTGCCATCCACTTGAGGTGAGTAAGACATGCAAACAACAAATGCTTAGCCTTCATATTTATACATAATAGACCAAATAATGAAAGACAAGTAGTGTAGTTTTGAGTTCCACAACGTGGGTGTGGAAGAGGCGAAACAATTGTTGCTATCTATAAACAAGGACAAACCTCCTGGTAGCGACAACCGGGATTTACATTTACATTTACATTTAAGTCATTTAGCAGACGCTCTTATCCAGAGCGACTTACAAATTGGTGCATACACCTTATGACATCCAGTGGAACAGCCACTTTACAGTAGTGCATCTAAATCTTTTTAGGGGGGGGGGGGTGAGAAGGATTACTTACCCTTTCCTAGGTATTCCTTGAAGAGGTGGGGTTTCAGGTGTCTCCGGAAGGTGGTGATTGACTCCGCTGTCCTGGCGTCGTGAGGGAGTTTGTTCCACCATTGGGGGGCCAGAGCAGCGAACAGTTTTGACTGGGCTGAGCGGGAACTGTACTTCCTCAGTCGTAGGGAGGCGAGCAGGCCAGAGGTGGATGAACGCAGTGCCCTTGTTTGGGTGTAGGGCCTGATCAGAGCCTGGAGGTACTGAGGTGCCGTTCCCCTCACAGCTCCGTAGGCAAGCACCATGGTCTTGTAGCGGATGCGAGCTTCAACTGGAAGCCAGTGGAGAGAGCGGAGGAGCGGGGTGACGTGAGAGAACTTGGGAAGGTTGAACACCAGACGGACTGCGGCGTTCTGGATGAGTTGTAGGGGTTTAATGGCACAGGCAGGGAGCCCAGCCAACAGCGAGTTGCAGTAATCAAGACGGGAGATGACAAGTGCCTGGATTAGGACCTGCGCCGCTTCCTGTGTGAGGCAGGGTCGTACTCTGCGGATGTTGTAGAGCATGAACCTACAGGAACGGGACACCGCCTTGATGTTAGTTGAGAACGACAGGGTGTTGTCCAGGATCACGCCAAGGTTCTTAGCGCTCTGGGAGGAGGACACAATGGAGTTGTCAACCGTGATGGCGAGATCATGGAACGGGCAGTCCTTCCCCGGGAGGAAGAGGAGCTCCGTCTTGCTGAGGTTCAGCTTGAGGTGGTGATCCGTCATCCACACTGATATGTCTGCCAGACATGCAGAGATGCGATTCGCCACCTGGTCATCAGAAGGGGAAAGGAGAAGATTAATTGTGTGTCGTCTGCATAGCAATGATAGGAGAGACCATGTGAGGTTATGACAGAGCCAAGTGACTTGGTGTATAGCGAGAATAAGAGAGGGCCTAGAACAGAGCCCTGGGGACACCAGTGGTGAGAGCGCGTGGTGAGGAGACAGATTCTCGCCACGCCACCTGGTAGGAGCGACCTGTCAGGTAGGACGCAATCCAAGCGTGGGCCGCGCCGGAGATGCCCAACTCGGAGAGGGTGGAGAGGAGGATCTGATGGTTCACAGTATCGAAGGCAGCCGATAGGTCTAGAAGGATGAGAGCAGAGGAGAGAGAGTTAGCTTTAGCAGTGCGGAGCGCCTCCGTGATACAGAGAAGAGCAGTCTCAGTTGAATGACTAGTCTTGAAACCTGACTGATTTGGATCAAGAAGGTCATTCTGAGAGAGATAGCGGTAGAGCTGGCCAAGGACGGCACGCTCAAGAGTTTTGGAGAGAAAAGAGAGAAGGGATACTGGTCTGTAGTTGTTGACATAGGAGGGATCAAGTGTAGGTTTTTTCAGAAGGGGTGCAACTCTCGCTCTCTTGAAGACGGAAGGGACGTAGCCAGCGGTCAGGGATGAGTTGATGAGCGGGGTGAGGTAAAGGAGAAGGTCTCCGGAAATGGTCTGGAGAAGAGAGGAGGGGATAGGGTCAAGCGGGCAGGTTGTTGGGCGGCCGGCCGTCACAAGACGTGAGATTTCATCTGGAGAGAGAGGGGAGAAAGAGGTCAGAGCATAGGGTAGGGCAGTGTGAGCAGAACCAGCGGTGTCGTTTGACTTAGCAAACGAGGATCGGATGTCGTCGACCTTCTTTTCAAAATGGTTGACGAAGTCATCTGCAGAGAGGGAGGAGGGGGGATTCAGGAGGGAGGAGAAGGTGGCAAAGAGCTTCCTAGGGTTAGAGGCAGATGCTTGGAATTTAGAATGGTAGAAAGTGGCTTTAGCAGCAGAGACAGAGGAGGAAAATGTAGAGAGGAGGGAGTGAAAGGATGCCAGGTCCGCAGGGAGGCGAGTTTTCCTCCATTTCCGCTCGGCTGCCCGGAGCCCTGTTCTGTGAGCTCGCAATGAGTCGTTGAGCCACGGAGCGGGAGGGGAGGACCGAGCCGGCCTGGAGGATAGGGGACTTAGAGAGTCAAAGGATGCAGAAAGGGAGGAGAGGAGGGTTGAGGAGGCAGAATCAGGAGATAGGTTGGAGAAAGTTTGAGCAGAGGGAAGAGATGATAGGATGGAAGAGGAGAGAGTAGCGGGGGAGAGAGAGCGAAGGTTGGGACGGCGCGATACCATCCGAGTAGGGGCAGTGTGGGAAGTGTTGGATGAGAGCGAGAGGGAAAAGGATACAAGGTAGTGGTCGGAGACTTGGAGGGAGTTGCAATGAGGTTAGTGGAAGAACAGCATCTAGTAAAGATGAGGTCAAGCGTATTGCCTGCCTTGTGAGTAGGGGGAAGGTGAGAGGGTGAGGTCAAAAGAGGAGAGGAGTGGAAAGAAGGAGGCAGAGAGGAATGAGTCAAAGGTAGACGTGGGGAGGTTAAAGTCGCCCAGAACTGTGAGAGGTGAGCCGTCCTCAGGAAAGGAGCTTATCAAGGCATCAAGCTCATTGATGAACTCTCCAAGGGAACCTGGAGGGCGATAAATGATAAGGATGTTAAGCTTGAAAGGGCTGGTAACTGTGACAGCATGGAATTCAAAGGAGGCGATAGACAGATGGGTAAGGGGAGAAAGAGAGAAAGACCACTTGGGAGAGATGAGGATCCCGGTGCCACCACCCCGCTGACCAGAAGCTCTCGGGGTGTGCGAGAACACGTGGGCGGACGAGGAGAGAGCAGTAGGAGTAGCAGTGTTATCTGTGGTGATCCATGTTTCCGTCAGTGCCAAGAAGTCGAGGGACTGGAGGGAGGCATAGGCTGAGATGAACTCTGCCTTGTTGGCCGCAGATCGGCAGTTCCAGAGGCTACCGGAGACCTGGAACTCCACGTGGGTCGTACGCGCTGGGACCACCAGATTAGGGTGGCCGCGGCCACGCGGTGTGGAGCGTTTGTATGGTCTGTGCAGAGAGGAGAGAACAGGGATAGACAGACACATAGTTGACAGGCTACAGAAGAGGCTACGCTAATGCACGGAGATTGGAATGACAAGTGGACTACACGTCTCGAATGTTCAGAAAGTTAAGCTTACGTAGCAAGAATCTTATTGACTAAAATGATTAAAATGATACAGTACTGCTAAAGTAGGCTAGCTGGCAGTAGCTGCGTATGGGATGATAAATTGCTGAGGTTGATAGCAGAATAAATTGTGACTCCTGTTTCCCACGTCTTCAATTTAAGCCTAGAAGACGGTGTGCCCTCAGACATGGAGGGAGACAAAGGTCATTCCACTAGCCAAGAATAGCAAAGCACCCTTTAATGGTTCAAACAGCCAATCAATCAGCCTGTTACAAGTGCTAAGCAAACTTTTGGGAGAAAATGGTGTTTGATCAAATAAAGAAATATTTCACAGAAAACAAATTAACAACAGATTTTCAGCATGCTTATAGGGAAGGGCACTCAATATGCTCAGCACTGACACAAATGACTGATGATTGGCTGAAAGAAATTGATAGTAAGAAGATTGTGAGAGCTGTTTTGTTTGACTTCAGTGCAGCTTTTGATGTCATTGATCATAACCTATTGCTGAAAAAACGTAGGTATTATGGATTTGCATCCTCTGCCTTATTATGGATTGAGAGTTACCTATCTAATAGAACACAGAGGGTTTTCGTTAATGGAAGCCTCGCTCATACAAATTCAGTTGAGTGTGGTGTACTGCAGGGCAGCCGGCTTGGGTCATTATTGTTTCCTGTTTTTACAAATGTCCTTCCACTGACCTTGAATAAAGCCTGTGTATCTATGTACGCTGACGACTCAACAGTATACACGTCGGCTGCAACAGTCAAATAAATGAATGAGACTTAACATAGAGCTCTAGTCAGTTCTAGAATGGGTAACTAGCAATAGGCTGGTGATAAATATCTCAAACTAAAAGCATAATTTTTGGGACAAATCACTCGCTCAACCCTAAACCTGGTTTAGATCTATTATTGAATAAAGTGGCTATTGAGCAAGGTGAGGAGACAAAACTGCTGGGTGTAACCCTAGATAGTGTTTGTTTGGACCCCAGGAAGAGTAGATCCCTAATAATTAAGAACACAAATAGCAAGCTTTCAAGGTCAAAACATATAGACTCATTGGTTGCTAAAATGGGAAGAGGTCTGACCATGATAGGGCGTTGCTCTGCCTTCTTGACATCTCAGTCAACCAGACATATCCCACAGGCCCTAGTTTTGTCACACCTGGACTTCTGTCCAGCTGTCTGGTCATGTGCGGAAAAGGACATACAGTGGGGCAAAAAAAGTATTTAGTCAGCCACCAATTGTGCAAGTTCTCCCACTTAAAAATAAGAGAGAGACCTGTAATTTTCATCATAGGTACACTTCAACTATGACAGACAAAATGAGAAAAAAAATCCAGAAAATCACATTGTAGTATTTTTTATGAATTTATTTGCAAATTATGGTGGAAAATAATATTCGGTCACCTACAAACAAGCAAGATTTCTGGCTCTCACAGACCTGTAACTTATTCTTTAAGAGGCTCCTCTGTCCTCCACTCGTTACCTGTATTAATGGCACCTGTTTGAAGTTGTTATCAGTATAAAAGACACCTGTCCACAACCTCAAACAGTCACACTTCAAACTCCACTATGGCCAAGACCAAAGAGCTCTCAAAGGACACCAGAAACAAAATTGTAGACCTGCACCAGGCTGGGAAGACTGAATCTGCAATAGGTAAGCAGCTTGGTTTGAAGAAATCAACTGTGGGAGCAATTATTAGGAAATGGAAGACATACAAGACCACTGATAATCTTCCTCGATCTGGGGCTCCACGCAAGATCTCACCCCGTGGGGTCAAAATGATCACAAGAACGGTGAGCAAAAATCCCAGAACCACACGGGGGGACCTAGTGAATGACTTGCAGAGAGCTGGGACCAAAGTAACAAAGCCTACCATCAGTAACACACTACGCCGCCAGGGACTCAAATCCTGCAGTGCCAGACGTGTCCCCCTGCTTAAGCCAGTACATGTCCAGGCCCGTCTGAAGTTTGCTAGAGAGCATTTGGATGATCCAGAAGAAGATTGGGAGAATGTCATATGGTCAGATGAAACCAAAATATAACTTTTTGGTAAAAACTCAACTCGTCGTGTTTGGAGGACAAAGAATGCTGAGTTGCATCCAAAGAACACCATACCTACTGTGAAGCATGGGGGTGGAAACATCATGCTTTGGGGCTGTTTTTATGCAAAGGGACCAGGACGACTAATCCGTGTAAAGAAAAGAATGAATGGGGCCATGTATCGTGAGATTTTGAGTGAAAACCTCCTTTCATCAGCAAGGGCATTGAAGATGAAACATGGCTGGGTCTTTCAGCATGACAATGATCCCAAACACACCGCCCGGGCAATGAAGGAGTGGCTTCGTAAGAAGCATTTCAATGTCCTGGAGTGGCCTAGCCAGTCTCCAGATCTCAAGCCCATAGAAAATCTTTGGAGGGAGTTGAAAGTCCGTGTTGCCCAGCAACAGCCCCAAAACATCACTGCTCTAGAGGAGATCTGCATGGAGGAATGGGCCAAAATACCAGCAACCGTGTGTGAAAACCTTGTGAAGACCTACAGAAAACGTATATAACAAAGTATTGAGATAAACTTTTGTTATTGACCAAATACTTATTTTCCACCATAATTTGCAAATAAATTAATTAAAAATCCTAAAATCCTATCTCATTTTGTCTGTCATAGTTGAAGTGTACCTATGATTAAAATTACAGGCATCTCTCATATTTTTAAGTGGGAGAACTTGCACAATTGGTGGCTGACTAAATTATTTTTTGCCTCACTGTAGGTAAATTGCAGTTGGTCCAGAACAAAGCAGCACGTATCGCACTTTGATGTACGTGCATGTCTGTCTTTCCTGGCTCAAAGTTGAATAGAGATTGACTGCATCATTATTGGTCTTTGTGTGAGGTATTGATGTGTTGAAGGTACCATACTGGGAAACACACAGTATTAAATAGAGCTATCAATACATGGAAATCTCTGCCACCCCAGGTAACTCAAGCTAGCAATAAAACCAGTTTTTTAAAAAGATAAAAGATCACCTTACTGCACGAAGGGGACTGTGAAGAGACACAGCCATTTTATATATATTGTCATTTGCACTGTATTATGTATTAGACCTAGATATTGTGTGTATGTACTGATATGTAGGCTGTGACGTTTCAAATTGATGTATTTCAGTCCTTGACTAATAATGTTAGTCAATATGTATGATGTCATGTTTCATGTGGACCCCAGGAAGTGGCTGATGCTTTTGCAGTGTCTAGTGGGGATCCTAATAAATACCAATACTTAAGTGCTTTCTCCATTTTTTTGAATGGTCTGCCTATCCATGTGAGAGACGCAGACTCGGTCTCGACCTTTAAGTCTTTATTGAAGACTCATCTCTTCAGTAGGTCCTATGATTGAGTGTAGTCTGGCCCAGGAGTGTGAAGGTGAACGGAAAGGCACTGGAGCAACGAACTGCCCTTGTTGTCTCCACCTGGCCGGTTCCCCTCTCTCCACTGGGATTCTCTGCCTCTAACCCTATTACAGGGCCTGAGTCACTGGTTTACTGGTGCTCTACCATGCCGTCCCTAGGAGGGGTGCGTCACTTGAGTGGGTTGAGTCACTGATGTGATCTTCCTGTCCGGGTTGGCGCCACCCCTCGGATTCATGCCATGGGGTAGATCTTCGTGGGCTATACTCGGCCTTGTCTCAGGATAGTAAGTTGTTGATTGAAGATGTCCCTCTAGTGGTGTGGGGGCTGTGCTTTGGCAACGTGGGTGGGGTTATATCCTGCCTGGTTGGCCCTGTCCGGGGGTATCGTCGGACAGGAGCACAGTTTCTCCCGAACCCTCCTGTCTCAACCTACAGTACTTATGCTGCAGTAGTTTATGTGTCGGGGGGCTACGGTCAGTCTTTTATATCTGGAGTATTTCTCCTATCTTATCCGGTGTCCTGTGTGAATTTAAGTATGCTCTCTCTAATTCTCTCTTTTTCTCTCGGAGGACCTGAGCCCTAGGACCATGCCTCAGGACTACCTGGCATGATGACTCCTTGCTGTCCCCAGTCCACCTGGTCGTGCTGCTGTTCCGGTTTTAGGCTGCGTTTCTGTACAGCACTTTTTGACATCAGCTGATGTACGAAGGGCTTTATAACTACATTTGATTGATTAACCCTAAATGCTTTGTTGCTCTAGATAAGAGTATGCTAAATGAATACATTTTTTTTGTATTAGTGTACATAGAAATCTGAACGACCATTTTACCTACATTCGTGGAGTTTAAATAGATTTCATATAATTTCTTATGTAATAGTTGTATGTCCCCATTTCTATTAATATTGCTGTTCACTCAGGTCTGTAGGAATGATACCATGTATTTTTACTGTATTGTTAGTAAAAATAAAACTAGAATAAAATAAATCTAATGTAATTTAAACTCATACCAGCAGTTGTGTGCATTGAAGACTCCATAATGACACACTTTAAGCACATTTGCAAACACTTCATCTGTTCAATGACACATTTATTACACAGTTGTTCAAAACAGAGGCCCAGTTTAGCAGTCTGTCAATCATCAGAACAGCCAAGGGGAGAGCCGACAGTCCTGCTTTAGAGTTCCTTGAAGTTCGCTCATTTCAAAACATGGAAACAGAAGAGCAGCCCAGCATTCTTCCACACACTTACAAGTGTCTATGCTTTGAATTGTGGTAGAGGCCTATTCACAGACTCACTCATCACTTCAGGAGGTAATACGTCCAACATACCTATTTGAAGAGCATATATTTTCTCTACAGAACCACTTCAAATCAAGTGCTCAAGTGAAGTCAGCATAATAAAATACCACACCCATTTGGACCCCTTTAAGTTAGTTTTGCTACTATTCACAATTAATCATTTCAGTGCTGTGAGTGTTGCAGAGATTTTCAACTTTGGTCCATCAGTAGCCTTTCCTTCCCCTGAATCTGGAGCGGTTATCTAACTGTAAAAATAGAGGGAAAGATCAGAAACAAGTCAATTCCATACATAAGGATATTCCAAGTGTTGAATGAATGTCATTGATATCAGTGATGACCTGTGATCTCACCATGGACCTCTTGCACTCGAAGAAAGAGGTCTGCAGTCCTTTACAGTGGCCCTCCTTCAGACACTGACTGGGCATCTTCCCCTCCTGCAGGAATGGACAACATGGAGTTAGTCAAACACGTTTGTACCAAGACTAGTGTTTTGATGTTATTGATCATTCTCACCGTTTACGTTGACTACACAACACATGCATCAATATCCAGAATGATCAGGTGTAGAACGCGCTGCACTTTTCTTTTTTTAATGGAAGTGTGGCTCAACCAACCAACAAGCCACAATTTACAATTTAATGTAAATCCTACGCTTTGAAATAAGGGATGTTATAAAAGTAAAACTGTAAAGCATAATATTAGCTAGCAAACCATAACCTCAGATGAAAGGGGATATCATATTTTCCACGTTACCTTTACAACGCAGTCGTGTTGAAGGAGACATGCCTTGAAGTCCTCCCTGATTCCCGAGCAGGCCCTGCCATCCTCCTCTTTGTCCTCGTAGAATTTAGGCATTGTGCTACACTTGCATTTAAGACAATTACGCAATAAATGTAGATTTGAAGAATATATATAACTACAGTCTGTTACATGAACGTTGTAATGCAAGCCACCATATTTGATTCGCAAAGTATCCTGGGAATACAAAAATTGAACTACATGCATGCTGGGATTGTTTGTAGTTTCAGCGAAATTAGATTTTAACATGTACTTTTTCAAGTATACCGCTAGGTGCCACTCAAAGCGTATCTCTCAGCAGAACATCAAAAGGAAAACGATGGCAAGGATGTTTCCATAGATCCTGCAACAACTCCAACATGTTTATGCCATCTCTTGATGTATTTTGAACCTAGATGGTTGACTCTATAGGAATGTGTGGCTGATGGAAATGAGGCATTCTCCCATCAGACAGTGAATTATGTGAAATAATGAAACCAAGGCAGAAAACAGATGGGTGTGATTTGTATCAACCATTTTGATTTATTTCAATGATGTCCATGTAAATTCATGCCAGAATCATCAGAGGCAGATATACTAACGAAGTGATGAAGGCACATGACATGATGGGGAGAACAGAGAAGGTGGAAGCAGGCAGGGGTGGGGTGAGCCTGACTGTCTGTCTCTTACCTTTCATCTACCTCTAGGGTCTAGGCAAGCGACTCAATAATAGGCTTACCTCCATATTGCTTTTCTAAACAATCTTAGATAAGCGTGGATGAAGGGCACAAAAAAAGGTTGGAAGTAACCCCCTTTAAACTATTGAGAAACACAGTTTGTGTTCCCCTCTGCTCAAGCCGTCCTCCACCTTAAGAAGAGGTTAATTCAGGAGGTTGCAAATCCTTCGCTAGAGCGTTGCAGATAGAAATGTAATGTATAGATCTGGCACGATTCCCATTTCTACACAGAGAATCATATCAGATCTACAGCATAGATTTCTATATGAAGGTTCTAATCCGTTGCGCTCTTTAAATAAAGTCCCAGGTGTGAGCGAGAGGGTCTGGTTTGACCAGGGGGCTCAGGGGAGGGGCCAGCTCCATTCAAAAAGTTGACCAATCAATCAATCAATCAATCAATCACACAATAAATAAAGGACATTTACAGACAAGCAAACCTGGTACAAAGTGTCCCGCTTTCTAAATCCACCCCTAGTCTTCATCCTACCTAGGAGTTTTTATTTAAAGATTTGGGTAGGCACCAGCTTGCCCTCTGACAGTGTAGCTGGGATTTTTTCCTTATACTGTATTTGTCCAACCCTACTCGACCAACATTAAGTGCTGTGATGTAGGGGCTGATTTAGAATTGGACGTGCGTGCATGCACATGTTTGACATTTAAAATAGCACTCCCAATCAAACCGATCACAATCTTCTCTCATGTTGATGGAATTTTGATAGAAAAACTCAATCTTCATAAAATCTCTTATTGTATAAACATTTCTCATGAAAAAAAAAACACACACATTTTGACCTATCCTGAACCTACCTATGCATTAAAGAGCAATGCAAATGGCTCTTTAATCAGAGTAGATAAGATGCGCCCCCAGGGGAGCGTCGCCGTCAGCATTACAGGAGGTTAATGGCACCTGAATTGGGAAGGATGGGCTCGTGGTAACGGCTGAAACGGAATGAGTGGAATGGTATCAAACATGGTTTCTATGTGTTTGATGCCATTCTATTCGCTCTGTTCCAGACATTATTATGAGCCATCCTCCCCTCAGCAGCCTCCACTGGTACGAATGCATCCGTCTGCAACTAGATGGCACATAGAATAAATGCAACATCCTGTCTAACCACTGCCAGCAGTCTCCAATTGAATGATTGGACAGAATCAGACATCACATGGGGTAGAACTCACTGATGATGTCAGAATTGTAAAATGACATAACCAACGGGGAGATGGTAAATGAAAGCCCAGCAACAGCAAAAAACTAAAGAATGGAGCATTCAAAACTGTAAGTTGAAAACTCAGTGCAACGTTCGAAATAGCATTTGATCATCTGTTCAATATATCATTTCAATATAGTGAAGTCATCAAAATAAAATGTAATGAAGTGAATGAATCCCCCATTGCTGATGGTCCTTCTGTGGCTCAGTTGGTAGAGCATGGCGCTTGTAACGCCAGGGTAGTGGGTTCGATTCCTGGGACCACCCATACGTAGAATGTATGCACACATGACTGTAAGTCGCTTTGGATAAAAGCGTCAGCTAAATGACATATAAAATTATTATTATTATGAGTCATACTGTACAATTGGTGGAGAGTTATGGAGGAACCGTTACCCCTGTCATCTGTAAATCTTGTATCACGTGATCAAATCCTCAAATCCCTTCAAAAGAGTCAACATCCTCTATTGTAGGGTAGAGGGAAGGGAGTGAATGAAGGGAATTTCTGCTCCGGACTCATTATGGAGGAGCGGGACTTTAAGGCACATGGGTATGGATCTAGCACAACCTCAGCCAGGATCTCTGGCTTAAGGCCTGTTCTGATGTCATTTTAACTTTGACCATCTGAGAAATGTTATACAAAAACTGACTCTGGAACAGCAGTTCGATTCAACCTCTTTCTCAACCAACCAGCGGACAAGACAACATGAAATACCAAGCAGCTCGTTTCGGGAACAAAAAGAACACATGCACGCACACATCAACTACCGTAGCATAAATATTTGTTTTCTTTGAACCTCTTGTACAAATGAAAGATTTATTTGAAATAAATTAATTCACCTTCATACGTCGTCATTGTCGTAATAATAATAATAAAATTAATATAGCAATACATCCCTTCAGGTGAGCAAAGTCAAGGCCAAAGTCTGATTAGTTTACCACTTAAAGGACACTAGAGGTCTTTCAGACTGACTTCCTGTCAAACAGGAAGTAGAAAGATAGATGTGGTTTCCTTCAGTCGCAAAGATTTTTCATGGAATAAAATGAAACCACAGGAGGTTGGTGGCACCTTAATTGGGGAGGACGGGCTCATGATAATGGCTGGAGTGGAATCAGTGGAATGGTATCAAATACATCAAACACATGGTTTCCATGTGCTTGATGCCATTATATTTGCTCATTTCCAGCCGTTATTATGAACCGTCCTCCCCTCAGCAGCCTCCACTGGATGAAACTGCCCCAGACACAGATCTTAGGTAAGTTTCAGGTGTTTTGCCCAGAATGGTTTGGGTTGAGACTTGAGCAAGGCAAGCTGATCCAAGATCTGCACCTATGGGTGACTTCTACCCAGGGCATAGTTTGGCAGACCTGTCACTTTAAAAATGGGGAACCACATTTAGTTTCCGCTTCGTTTGCCATCGTCATTGTAATCCCCTTCAAAAGAAGGAAGTGATAAAGGCAGTTATCTTCACCATAAGAAAGACTGACAACTTGTTTGTCTATTTATTACCTGCTGTTTACCAAAAACACACAACTCTGTGGAAAAGAACAAAAATCAACAAGTCTTTGAGGCTGATGGAGCCATTCTTCAGTCACTTCAGTCACCAGCAGGGGGCTCCACTATGGCTCCAGTGAGTGCAATACCTCAGTGGAACAGATCAGAGAGGCTGAGAGGAAGAGCACATGGAGCAGAGAGCAGCATGTACAACACCAGCGTCCTGGTGACATCAGCCTCTCAGATCAGCTGAGGTGTGTCTCTCCGAGTCACAAGGCATCGGCGTTACCTCCACAGTCAGAGCTGGAAACGGATTTCTTCCGGACACACCAAATGACTTCTGATATTTTACATCTGGCTCTTTTTTGTACAGTAGTATTCACATTCACGCAAAAAGAGAGCGAGAGAGAGAGGAAAGGATAGGCAGAAATAGAGAGAAAGCAATCGAGTGACAGCGCCCTTAGAAACCCTGAGAGGAGCGGCTCTGGTGCGCTCTGATGATGTCACTGCTGGTTGCTAGGTGGCAGAAGGCCCCTGGTCAATCAGTTTTAGGTGCGTCTGCGAGCACCCCGGGGCTGGGGGCCAGGATTGATGTGGCCCCCCGCGTTTTGTCAGCCTGCTCTCCTCTTTATGTGAATCTACAGAGAGACACACAGACACGTCACACACAGCTCTCGTTATACAGGATAACATTCCGCTGGATAGAATATAAACATGATATAAAATATTAAAGGATGGTGTGTGATTGGCTGACCTCGCTGAGGATGGCCCAGACAGCTGAGTCTTGGACAACAGAGAGACGCAGCGCCACCACCGGGTTGAAGGAGGTGTCTACAGCCCCCTCAGCCACACCCTTCTCAAACTGACCTAGAGAGAGAGAGAGAGAGAGAGAGAGAGAGAGAGAGAGAGAGAGAGAGAGAGAGAGAGAGAGAGAGAGAGAGAGAGAGAGAGAGAGAGAGAGAGAGAGAGAGAGAGAGAGAGAGAGAGAGAGAGAGAGAGAGAGAGAGAGAGAGAGAGAGAGAGAGAGAGAGAGAGAGAGAGAGAGAGAGAGAGAGAGAGAGAGAGCTGTGTTTGAGGACCTTTGGACAGGCAGTTTGCACATTGTGTATCAGTCTGTGGCAGGTCACACTGAGAGTGGGTAATCTGATGTATGAGGCTGTATGTGTTCTAAGGTAACGGGATACGAGGGTTGGTACAGGTCCACTCACCGACTCTGTAGAAGCGGTCATCAGTTCGCTTGTATTTCTCTTTGGACTTAGGTCCAGTTTCCTTCAGACACAGACACATGTTGTGGTTATGTTGGTAATGTTATGCACACAATAGGCAGGTAGAGAGCCTTGTTAACACTAACATACAGTATAATGCGCACCACAGGAGGTTGGTGGCTCCTTAATTGGGAAGGACGGGCTCTTGGTAATGACTGGAGTGGAATGGTATCAAAGATATCAAACATAGAAACTATGCGTTTGATACCATTCTATTTACTCCATTCCAGCAATTATTATGAGCCGTCCTCCCCTCAGCAGCCGCCCGCCTCTGGTAGTGATATTGAATGGAGCAGGCTGTGCTCATGATCCTGTCAATAACCAATCAATAACTGACATAGACATTTTGAGTGATGATGGATCAATAAACCAATCAGAAACAAGTGCCCTGACTATTGACACATTTTTGCACACTGTGTCGTCCAAATGTTGTCTTTGTGTTGTCTGAATGTTGTTTTTGCATTGTTGTATGTAGTGTTTGTGTTGTCTGAATGTTGTCTTTGCATTGTATGTTGTCTTGCGTTGTCTGAATGTTGTCTTTGCATTGTCTGAATGTTGTCGTCTTACCGAGAAGGGCAGTATCTCTACAGTGGTGTTCTCTATCCTGTCTCCAGGGTGTTCCTGGTTCCCACTGCGGAACAGGAACCTGCCAATCACATAACACTATTAATGCAAATTCACATCACATGTCACACTCATAAATATGTAAACTCACACCTTGTTTACACGTAACACTGTCCTGTCACACACTTCGCTGTGCTTTCTGTAACGACACATCTGACATGTTTAAACCAAGCCTGTGGTAGCGATGGTGCGTACACACACACACAAGACCCTTCACACAGCTGATAATGAAATGTCATCAGTACAATGGTACCCTGGCAGGCTAATTTGTGCAAATCAAATCATATCAAGCCCAGACACGAGACGTCGCTGGCTGCAACAGACCGAAACAAAACACATGAAACAGAAACAGAAATGGGACAAACTAAAAGCACGTATATCCTACCAACGAGACATTCAAATCTAATATCTTACGGTTCACTGTGTCGTTGCTAAACGACGACACATACAGCTGGCAGGTTATACACTCCATCGGCAGGATAGAACTAGAGGTCGACCGATTATGATTTTTCAACGCCGATACCGATTATTGGAGGACAAAAAAAAGGCCGATACCGATTAATCGGTCAATTGTTTATTTTTTATTTGTAATAATGACAATTACAAAAATACTGAATGAACACTTATTTTAACTTAATATAATACATCAATAAAATCAATTTAGCCTCAAATAAATAATGAAACATGTTCAATTTGGTTTAAATAATGCAAAAACAAAGTGTTGGAGAAGAAAGTAAAAGTGCAATATGTGCCATGTAAAAAAGCTAATGTTTCAGTTCCTTGCTCAGAACATGAGAACATATGAAAGCTGGTGGTTCCTTTTAACATGAGTCTTCAATATTCCCAGGGGGAAGAAGTTTAAGGTTGTAGTTATTATATGAATTATAGGACTATTTCTCTCTATACCATTTGTATTTCATATACATATTAATAAAACACAGATTTTTTTTTTTTTCACAAACACACAGTTTTTGCTTATGCTTGAAGTCATAAACAGCGCAATGCTTGAAGCATTGCGAAGAGCTGCTGGCAAACACACGAATGTGCTGCTTGAATGAATGCTTACGAGCCTGCTGGTGCCTACCATCGCTCAGTCAGACTGCTCTATCAAATCATAGACTTAATTATAACATAATAACACAGAAATACGAGCCTTTGGTCATTAAAATAGTCGAATACGGAAACTATCATTTCAAAAACAAAACGTTTATTCTTTCAGTGAAATACGGAACCGTTCCTTATTTTATCTAACGGATGTCATCCCTAAGTCTAAATATTGCTGTTACATTGTACAACCTTTAATGTTATGTCAAAATTATGTACAATTCTGGCAAATTAATTACGGCCTTTGTTAGAACGAGCCAGGCGGCCCAAACTGCTGCATATACCCTGACTGCTTGCACGGAACGCAAGAGAAGTGACACAATTGCCCTAGTTATAAGAAATTCATGTTAGCAGGCAATATTAACTAAATATGCAGGTTTAAAAATACATACTTGTGTATTGATTTTCAAGAAAGGGTTTGATGTTTATGGTTAGGTACATTGGTGCAACGACAGTGCTTTTTTCGCAAATGCGCTTGTTAAATTATCACCTGTTTATCGAAGTAGGCTGTGATTCGATGAGAAATTAACAGGCACCACATCAATTATATGCAACGCAGGACACGCTAGATAAACTAGTAATATCATCAACTATGTGTAGTTAACTAGTGATTATGTTAAGATTGATTGTTTTTTATAAGATAAGTTTAATGCTAGCTAGCAACTTACCTTGGCAGGTAGTCAGCCTGCCAAGCAGGCTCCCCGTGGAGTGCAATGCAAGGCAGGTGGTTAGAGTGTTGGATTAGTAACCGGAAGGTTACAAAAAAAGAATCCCCGAGCTGACAAGGTAAAAATCTGTCGTTCTGCTCCAGAACAAGGCAGTACCCACTGTTCCTAGGCCATCATTGAAAGTAATAATGTGTTCTTAACTGACTTGCCTAGTTAAATAAAGATAAAATGAAAACAATGTGTAAATGTAAGGGACATGGAACCATTCACTCTTTGACTTTGAAGTTAAATAAAGGTGTTTTGTTTTTTTGTAGCTGTCTAAGACCGCACTCAATGAGGTGTATTCCGTCCATAAGCAAACAGGAAAACGTTCATCCAGAGGCGGCGCTCATAGTGGCCAGGGACATTAATGCAGGGAAACTTAAATCAGTTTTACCTCATTTCTATCAGCATGTTAAATGTGCAACCAAAGGGAAAAAACTTGACCACCTTTACTCCACACACAGAGACATAGACAAAGCTCTCCCTCGCCCTCCATTTGGCAAATCTGACCATAATTCTACCCTCCTGATTTCTGCTTAAAAGCAAAAAATAAAACAGGACGCACCAGTGACTTGGTCAATAAAAAGTGGTTAGATGAAGCAGATGCTAAACTACAGGACTGTTTTGTTAGCATAGACTGGAATATGTTCTGGGATTCTTCCGATGGCATTGAGTACACCACATCAGTCACTGGCTTCAAAAATAAGTGCATCGATGACGTCTTCCCCACAGTGACTGTATGTACATACCCCAATCAGAAGCCATGGATTACAGGCAACATCCGCACTGAACTAAAAGGGTAAAGCTGCCGCTTTAAAGAAGCGGGACTCTAACCCGGAAACGTATTAGAAATCCCGCTATGCCCTCTGACAAACCATCAAACAGGCAAAGTATCAATACAGGACAACGATCGAATCAGCCTACACCGGCTCCGACGCTCATCAGATGTGGCAGGATTTGTAAACTATTACAGACTACAAAGGGAAGCACATCCGAGAACTGCCCAGTGACATGAGCCTACCAGACAAGCTAAATAAAGTCTATGCTCGCTTCGAGGCAAGTAACACTGAAACATGCATGAGAGCATCAGCTGTTCCGGACGGCTGTGTGATCACGCTCTCCGCAGCCGATGTGAGTAAGACCTTTAAACAGTTCAACATTCACAAGGCAGCAGGGCCAGACAGATTACCAGGACGTGTACTCCAAGCATGCACTGACCAACTGGCAAGTGTCTTCACTGATATTTTCAACCTCTCCCTGTCCGAGTCTGTAATACCAACTTGTTTCAAGCATACCACCATATTCCTAAATGACTACCGACCCATAGCACTCAAGTCTGTAGCCATGAAGTGCTTTGAAAGGCTAGTGATGGCTCAAAACACCATTATCCAAGAAACCCTAGACCCACTCCAATTTAAATACCGCCCCAACAGATCCACAGATGATGCAATCTCTATTGCACTCCACACTGTCCTTTCCCACCTGGACAAAAGGAACACCTATGTGAGGGTGCTATTCATTGACTACAGCTCAGCGTTCAACACCACAGTGCCCTCAAAGCTCATCACTAAGCTAAGAACCCTGGGACTAAACACCTCCCTATGCAACTGGATCCTGGACTTCCTGACAGGTCGCCCACGGGTGGTACGGGTAGGTAACAACACATCCGCCACGCTGATCCTCAACACGGAGGCCCCTCAAGGGTGCGTGCTCAGTCCCCTCCTGTACTCCCTGTTCACTCATGACTGTATGGCCAGGCATGACTCCTACACCATCATTAAGTTTGCAGATGGAAGGCCTGATCACCGACAATGACAAGACAGCCTATAGGGAGGTCAGAGACCTGACTGTGTGGTGCAAGGACAACAACTTCCCCCTCAACGTGATCAAGACAATGGACATTATTGTGGATTACAGGAAAAGGAGGACCGAGCATGTCCACATTCTCATCGACGGGGCTGTAGTGGAGAGTGAGAGCTTCAAGTTCCTTGGCGTCCACATCACCAACAAACTAACATGGTCCAAACACATCAAGACAGTCGTGAAGAGGGCAAGACAAAACCTATTCCCCCTCAGGAGACTGAAAAGATTTGGCATGGGTCTTCAGAACCTCAAAAGGTTCTGCAGCTGCACCATTAAGAGCATCCTGACGGGTTGCATCACTGCCTGGTATGGAGCTACAGAGGGTAGTGTGTAGGTCCCAGTACATCACCAGGGCCAAACTTCCTGCCATCCAGGACCTCTATACCAGACAGTGTCAGGGGAAGGCCCTAAAAAATGGTTTAAGACTCCAACCACCCTAGTCATAGACTGTTTTCTCTGCTACCGCACGGCAAGCGGTACTGGAGCACCAAGTCTAGGTCCAAGAGGCTTTTAAACAGCTTCTACCCCCAAGCCATAAGACTCCTGAACAGCTAATCAAATGGCTACCCGGACTATTTGTATTGCCCCTCCACCCTCTTCTATGATGCTGCTAGTCTCTGTTATTATCTATGCATAGTCACTTTAATAACTATACCAACATGTAGGGCTCCCGAGTGTCGCAGTGGTCTAAGGCATTGTATCTTAGCGCCTGAGGTGTCATTACAGACATCCTGGTTCAAATCCAGGCTGTATCACAACCGGCCGTGATTGGGAGTCCCATTGGGCAGCGCACCATTGGCCCGGGTTTGGCCGTCATTGTAAATAAGAATTTGTTCTTAACTGACTTGCCTAGTAAAATTATTATTATTTTTTTTTTACCTATTACCTCGACTAACCGGTGCCCCCGCACATTGACTCTGTACCGGTACACGCTATATATAGCCTCACTATAGTTATTTTACTGCTGCTCTTTAATTATTGAATTATTAGTTATTTTGTTATTTCTTAAAACTGCATTGTTGGTTTAGGAATTGTAAGCAAGCATTTCACTGTTGTATTCGGCACAATAGACAAATCAAATTTGAATTTGATTGATTTGATACACATGAAACACTACACATGAAACAGAATGATGAGTTGGCCTCTTTTTCCTCTCAGTCAATCACCTTGAAGCTCCCTGACTTCTCTAACACCTCTATCGCCTCTTTCTACTCATCCACATCACCTCATCTCTGTCTCCTTCCTCCACCACCTCTCTTTCTACTCATCCACATCACCTCATCTCTGTCTCCTTCCTCCACCACCTCTCTTTCTACTCATCCATTCCATCCACATCACCTCATCTCTGTCTCCTTCCTCCACCACCTCTCTTTCTACTCATCCACATCACCTCATCTCTGACTCCTTCCTCCACCACCTCTCTTTCTACTCATCCACATCACCTCATCTCTGTCTCCTTCCTCCACCACCTCTCTTTCTACTCATCCACATCACCTCATCTCTGTCTCCTTCCTCCACCACCTCTCTTTCTACTCATCCACATCACCTCATCTCTGTCTCCTTCCTCCACCACCTCTCTTTCTACTCATCCACATCACCTCATCTCTGTCTCCTTCCTCCACCACCTCTCTTTCTACTCATCCACATCACCTCATCTCTGTCTCCTTCCTCCACCACCTCTCTTTCTACTCATCCACATCACCTCATCTCTGTCTCCTTCCTCCACCACCTCTCTTTCTACTCATCCACATCACCTCATCTCTGTCTCCTTCCTCCACCACCTCTCTTTCTACTCATCCACATCACCTCATCTCTGTCTCCTTCCTCCACCACCTCTCTTTCTACTCATCCACATCACCTCATCTCTGTCTCCTTCCTCCACCACCTCTCTTTCTACTCATCCACATCACCTCATCTCTGTCTCCTTCCTCCACCACCTCTCTTTCTACTCATCCACATCACCTCATCTCTGTCTCCTTCCTCCACCACCTCTCTTCATCCACATCACCTCATCTCTGTCTCCTTCCTCCACCACCTCTCTTTCTACTCATCCATCACCTCATCTCTGTCTCCTTCCTCCACCACCTCTCTTTCTACTCATCCACATCACCTCATCTCTGTCTCCTTCCTCCACCACCTCTCTTTCTACTCATCCACATCACCTCATCTCTGTCTCCTTCCTCCACCACCTCTCTTTCTACTCATCCACATCACCTCATCTCTGTCTCCTTCCTCCACCACCTCTCTTTCTACTCATCCACATCACCTCATCTCTGTCTCCTTCCTCCACCACCTCTCTTTCTTTCTCCTTCCAACCCTTTCCACTCTTTCTTTCTGTGAATCACCCAGGGTGTCCTGGGAGTTCTTATTTTAGAACACCCTCATTAGCAGACACTGAGACCCAGAGAGAGGCACGCTTAAGCTTGTGGAAGAGGACGATTGTATGTATGGCACGACATCCCTTTTCCCTCAGAAATGCACACACACAGCTCCATCTCCCTCCTCACCTCTCTATGTTGATGGGCTTGTCAAACTTGAAGAGGACGTAGTCTCCAGCAGTAGGATTGATGGCCCAGAAGAAGTCTTCTCCCAGGTAGGTCTTCTCCAAAGTGTGGCCCTGGTACACCTGCACAGCACAGCGCAGCACTGTCAGCTGAATGCATTCAAAACATCTCAGTATACTTCACAAATAAGTACACATATCAAACGTTTTTAATGAATTCAAAACATCTCAGTATACTTCACAAATAACTATATCAAACCATTATATCGTACTACCTTACATTTTGAAATAAAAAGCCAATGGTGAAACAGGCTTTAAAACAATATATATTTTTCAACTCATAAGAAGGTCAAGCCAGAAAGGTGTCTGTGAGGGTGATTTAAAGGTGATGTACCTTGAGAGATGTGGACACCTCAGCAGGCGGGTTCACATGGATCTTATGGAGCAGGGGCTTCAGGAAGTCCTTATCCTAAACAGCAAGTGGAAGTGAGACAGCAGCATAGATGACCGGAAGGGGTCATACCAGGGGGAAGTGAGCCTCGTATGGTGAGTTGAGGAGATATGTGGGTAGATGGAGGTGGTGATTGGACATATGGTAAAAGGCTGATGCAGAGAGAGTGATCTAGGGTGAGAGGGAGGGTGCTAGAGAGAGGATGAGAGGTTTGGGACCCACAGTGAGTTTCTGGATCTTTCCGGCCAGAGAGGAGTGCAGCCCCACGTGTTGAAAAAGAGAGGGCCTGAACCGCACACGCAGACTCGACTTCTGCCTCTCACAATGCTTCTGCAGGGAGAAAGGGTAGATCGTAAAAAAAAAGTTGAAGATACCCCCTCCCCACACACAGTTTTTACGTACCGCGTCTTTCTCTGGGTTACACACTTTGACCCAGAGGATGTGGTCCAGTAGCCAATCAATGGGCTTCTCCTTATAGAACATGAGGATAAACTCTACTATGAGGTTGAGATCTGGAGCCTGGAACATCTTACCTGAGAGAGGGAGGGAGAGGAGAGGTCGATGGGGAGAGAGAGGGGGAGGAGAAAGAGGAGGGAGTGAAACAGGGAGAGCGGGAGGTTGGGGGATCGATAGCGAGATGGAGAGTGGAAGACAGAGCATAGAAGGAGTATGTTAAGTGGGATGGCCACTCAAACCTTTGTTTTTTTACACTCTTAAAAGCCTCCTGATGTTTGCTGATGTTCCATCATTTTAGCTGACAGTCAGTGTTCCTTAATAACCCGCTGGAGTCTAAGGGCCTGGGTCTGGGTTTCTACTAAGCTAACATATGGAATTGTTTTAATATGGTCATACCAAGCTATGTGATTATTTGATGAAGCATTGAATTTGGCCTTACTGCTATTAGCCCATAGAAACACATTGAATAACATATTCATCCATGGAGAAAAAAAACGATAGTCAAAAGTAATTGGGGGGAGGAAGTATGTTTTGAAGCGTCAGCCCATATCTGAGATATATACTAATACTCAGGAAATACTTTTTATGAGTTTTTGTGGTGCCATTTCCTGGTTGCAAATATTCTAATAGTTCACCTAATTTAAATTTATGTGACAAAACAAGCAGTCCTGTAGATAATCATTGTACCGTCGAAACCGCTGTGAAATATATTTTTAGCTGGTTTACAAAGACAAATATGGGAAAGGGGGACATCTAGTCAGTTGTACAACTGAAATGTGTCTTCTGCATTTAACCCAACCCCTCTGAATCAGAAAGGTGTGGGTGGCTCTGCCATAATCAACATCCAAGTATTCGGCGCCGGTGGGAACTGCCTTGCTCAGGGGCAGAACGATTTGTAAGTCGCTCTGGATAAGAGCGTCTGCTAAATGACTTAAATGTAATGTAATGTAACGACAGATTTTTACCTTGTCAGCTCAGGGATTTGATCCAGCAACCTTTTGGTTACTGGCACAACGCTCTAACCACTGGGCTACCTGCCGCCCCTACACTCTAATCCCGGGGTTACCTGCCACCCCTACACTCTAATCCCTGGGCTACCTGCCACCCCTACACTCTAATCCCTGGGCTACCTGCCACCCCTACACTCTAATCCCTGGGCTACCTGCCACCCCTACACTCTAATCCCTGGGCTACCTGCCACCCCTACACTCTAATCCCTGGGCTACCTGCCACCCCTACACTCTAACCCCTGGGCTACCTGCCACCCCTACACTCTAACCCCTGGGCTACCTGCCACCCCGACACTCTAACCCCTGGGCTACCTGCCACCCCTACACTCTAATCCCTGGGCTACCTGCCACCCCTACACTCTAACCCCTGGGCTACCTGCCACCCCGACACTCTAACCCCTGGGCTACCTGCGGCCCCTACACTCTAATCCCTGGGCTACCTGCCGCCCCTACACTCTAATCCCTGGGCTACCTGCCACCCCGACACTCTAACCCCTGGGCTACCTGCCACCCCTACACTCTAATCCCTGGGCTACCTGCCACCCCTACACTCTAACCCCTGGGCTACCTGCCACCCTTACACTCTAACACCTGGGCTACCTGCCGCCCCTACACTCTAACCCCTGGGCTACCTGCCGCCCCTACACTCTAATCCATGGGCTACCTGCCGCCCCTACACTCTAATCCCTGGGCTACCTGCCGCACCTACAATCTAACCCCTGGGCTACCTGCCGCCCCTACACTCTAATCCCTGGGCTACCTGCCGCCCCTACACTCTAATCCCTGGGCTACCTGCCACCCCTACACTCTAACCCCTGGGCTACCTGCCGCCCCGACACTCTAACCCCTGGGCTACCTGCCGCCCCTACACTCTAACACCTGGGCTGCCTGCCGAGCTTCTTAGACTTGCTTTCAATGAGAATATAGATCTATATAAGTCACACTTCTATGTGAATTTCGTCAGGATGCCCAAAAAGATCGATATTGCAGCTTTAACCCCTTTTTTACATTGGTACTGAAGTACTCAATCAATCAATCAATGAAATTTTATTTATATAGCCCTTCGTACATCAGCTGATATCTCAAAGTGCTGTACAGAAACCCAGCCTAAAACCCCAAACAGCAAGCAATGCAGGTGTAGAAGCACGGTGGCTAGGAAAAACTGCACTGAAGTACTGCCATTAATACTTACTGCACTGAAGTACTGCCAATAATATTTACTGCACTAAAGTACTGCCATTAATATTTACTGCACTGAAGTACTGCCATTAATATTTACTGCACTGACGTACTGCCAATAATATTTACTGCACTGAAGTACTGCCATTAATATTTACTGCACTGAAGTACTGCCAATAATATTTACTGCACTGAAGTACTGCCAATAATATTTACTGCACTGAAGTACTGCCATTAATATTTACTGCACTGAAGTACTGCCATTAATATTTACTGCACTGAAGTACTGCCACTGATATTTTAACTGGTTCCGGGTTCGTTTCACACGAGCTTTATGAGGCTTGTGGGTGAGTAGGGCAAAACAACGTGTTTGTGATTGTCTCTGCTTTCGATGGTGATGTCATTCGTTTATAGCCCCAACAGACACAACGGACAGTACAGACATTTCATTAGAAGGCCGATTTTCAGGATGGGTCCTGGTCTGACAAACACTGTAACCACATGCGGAAGGCTGACATCGGTGCATGGAGACGCAGCCCACGCAAAGAAAGGGTTACTAAATGCTCAGACTGTGTGTGTGTGTGTGTGTGTGTGTGTGTGTGTGTGTGTGTGTGTGTGTGTGTGTGTGTGTGTGTGTTCATATGTGTGTGACTGTGTGTGTGTGTGTGTGTGTGTGTGTGTGTGTGTGTGTGTGTGTGTGTGTGTGTGTGTGTGTGTGTGTGTGTGTGTGTGTGTGTGTGTGTGTGTGTGTGTGTGTGTGTGTGTGTGTGTGTGTGTGTGTGTGTGTGTGTGTGTGTGTGTGTGTGTGTGTGTGTGTGTGTGTGTGTGTGTGTGTGTGTGTGTGTGTGTGTGTGTGTGTGTGTGTGTGTGTGTGTGTGTGTGTGTGTGTGTGTGTGTGTGTGTGTGTGTGTGTGTGTGTGTGTGTGTGTGTGTGTGTGTGTGTGTGTGTGTGTGTGTGTGTGTGTGTGTGTGTGTGTGTGTGTGTGTGTGTGTGTGTGTGTGTGTGTGTGTGTGTGTGTGTGTGTGTGTGTGTGTGTGTGTGTGTGTGTGTGTGTGTGTGTGTGTGTGTGTGTGTGTGTGTGTGTGTGTGTGTGTGTGTGTGTGTGTGTGTGTGTGTGTGTGTGTGTGTGTGTGTGTGTGTGTGTGTGTGTGTGTTCATGTGCGTTACCGATGAAGCCGAGTTGGGAGAACTCAAGGATCATCCAGTCCTCAGAGGAGAGCTGTAGGGCAAAGTTCTTCATGGTGGCAAAGTAGTTTGGTTTGGCCACAATGTCATCCTCCAACTGAGGTGAAGGTGGTGTGTTGGGGGAGAAAGAGTGACTGGTGAGGTGAGAGGCTTGCAGGGGTTCAGCCATCACACATACAGCTGACAAACATAACAGCATACACCAAGTCCCTCTCACTGAGCTAAGCTGGTGCATAGAGGCTACAGAAACACTGGGTGTGTACAGTGCATTTGGAAAGTATTCACATTTTCTTACGTTAAAGCCCCAGAAAAATAAGAAATCCCCCCACAATACCCCATAATGACAAAGCAAAAACAGTTTTTTAAAATTATTGTAAATAATATCACAGTTACATAAGTCTTCAGACCCTTTACTCAGTACTTTGTTGAAGCACCTTTCGTCAGCAATTACAACCTTGAGTCTTCTTGGGTGTGATGCTGTAAGCTTGGCACACCTGTATTTGGGGAGTTTCTCCCGTTCTTCTCTGTAGATCCTCTCAAGCTGTCAGGTTGGATGGGGAGCGTTGCTGCACAGCTATTTTCAGGTCTCTCCAGAGATGTTCGATCAGGTTCAAGTCCAGGCTCTGGTTGGGCCACTCAGAGACTTGTCCCGAAGCCACTCCTGCGTTGTCTTGGCTGTGTGCTTAGTGTCGTTGTCCTTCGACCCAGTCGGAGGTCCGCTCTGGACCAGGTTTTCATCAAGGGATCTCTATGTACTTGGCTCTGTCCATCTTTCCCTTGATCCTGACTCCCAGTCCATGCCGCTGAAAAACATCCCCGCAGCATGATGCTGCCACCACCATGCTTCACTGTAGGGATGGTGCTAGGTTTCCTCTAGACATGATGCTTGGCATTCAGGCCAAAAAGTTCAATCTTGGTTTCATCAGACAAGAGAATCCTGTTTCTCATGGTCTGAGTCCTTTAGGTGACTTTTGGCAAACTCCAATCGGGCTGTCATGTGACTTTTACTGAGGAGTGGCTTCCATCTGGCCCCTCTACCTTAAAAGGCCTGATTGGTCGAGTGCTGCAGAGATGGTTGTCCTTCTAGAAGGTTCTTCCATCTCCACAGAGGAACTCTGGAGCTCTGTCAGAGTGACCATCGGGTTCTTGGTCACCTCCAAGACCAAGGCCGTTCTCCCCCGATTGCTCAGTTTGGCCGGGCGGCCAGCTCTAGGAAGAGTCTTGGTGGTTCCAAACTTCTTAAATTTAAGAATGATAGAGAACACTGTGTTCTTGGGGACCTTCAATGCTGCAGACATTTTTTGATACCCTTCCACAGATATGTGCCTCGACACAATCCTGTCTTTGAGCTCTACGGACAATTCCTTCAACCCCATGGCTTGGTTTTTGCTGTGACACTGTCAACTGCTATATAGACAGGTGCGGTGCCTTTCCAAATCATGTCCAATCAATTGAATTTACCACAGGTGGACTCCATCAAGTTGTTGAAACATCTCAAGGATGATCAATGGAAACAGGATGCACCTGAGCTCAATTTCGAGTCTCATGTTTGTAATTTCTTTGCTAAAAACATAATGTGTGTAGATTGATGATGATATATTTTTTCAATCCATTTTAGAATAAGGCTGTAACGAAACAAAATGTGGGAAAAGTCAAGGGGTCCAAATACTTTCTGAATGCACTGTACATAAGGTCTATGGTTGTGTACATTCTATAGGCACTAGGATGTCTGTGGCCTACAACAGTAAAGTCAACTACACAGTGTTAATGACAGCACTCAGTACCTCTGTCATCCCCTGGAGACAACGTCAACACAGAATGGAACATTAAAACATCAACCAGAACACAAACAAACAAACAAACGACAGATGGGGTTAACAGAAGAAGAAATGAGATTTAATGTGGTAGCTCATCATATCTATGTATGCTTGTGATCTATGGGAATGAGGGAGGGATCAGCAGGTGGTATGATATAACAGACAGAACAACCTGTACAGTATCACAGTACCTCTGATCTTCACAAGGAGGGAAAATACTGCCCAACTCTGAAAAGAGCATGCAACTCCATCTCTCTCCGTCCTGCTCTTCTGACCCACACACAATTGAAAATGGCCTTGTTTGATGTAAAGAACATGCCCAAATTGGGAACGCATTGTTCCAAACTGCAGACTCATCACTGTTTCCGTGGTAACGAATAATCTAATGCTGAAGTAAGTGTGTGTGTGTTGGTACTAGGTGTACTACAACTCTGCCCCACACACATACTGCTCCTGCTGGTCACATTCTAACGTGTTGCCATGGGAACGCTGTTTTAATAGGGCTAGGGACGGAATGTGTGTGCATGTGTGTTCCAAGGACGTACATACCTGGACATAGTAGACTCCTTTGCTCACAGCATACATCATGAGGAAGGAATAGTCCAGATTCTGCTTGGTCCTCCATCTACAACACACACACGATTAGGAATCATTTCCTCCTACCCTGTTGCTAAATGACTGATGTATGGTGGCTAGAGGGAGCAGGTGTACACATCACTGCCTGACAGCAGGTGTTGAGGCTGGCACACACACACAGCAGGTGGGCAGTAGGTACAGTCAATTCTTGCTGTAAGTGGCTCTAATGAGCTCTGTTTACCATGCACTCAGAGGTGGGCACACACACACACACACACACACACACACACACACACACACACACACACACACACACACACACACACACACACACACACACACACACACACACACACACACACAAAAATAATAGTGCACACACACACACACACACATCAGCTGTATTAATCTTTCCATCTTTCACTGAAAGAGAGGGAAAGAAAGAGAGAAAGAGAGAAAGAAAGAGAGAAAGAAAGAACAGTGGGAAGAATAAAGGAAGAATAAAGGCTGGGAAGCAGCAGGGAGTCCAGCGGGCTTCTCATTAATATTCAATGAGCCCCCTGAAAAAGAATAGTGCTTACAAAGGGCAACACACAACAGGCACACATCAGACTGAGTTCTAACACTGAAAGAGAGAAGGAAAGAAAGAGAGAAAGAAAGAACGAACATCAACACATTTCTGATGTGAGGGCAGTGGGAAGAATAAAGGAAGAATAAAGGCTTGTGAAGAATAGTAGGAAGAATAAAGTCTTGTCTAACCCAGAGCGACTTCATAGTATTTACATGTTCCTCAATAATGCAGTTATCAGCAAAGTCACAGCTAGGGGGGTGAGGAAGGGGTACGTGGAGGGTGCTGTGGGATTATTTAAGATACCCTTTGGAGAGGTAGGGTTTCAGATGTTTTTGGATTGGCAGAAACTATTCAGGAAAGCTGGTTCCACCATTGAGGTGCCAGGACAGAGAAGAGCTTGGACTGGGCTGAGCGGGAGCTGCCCTCCCATAGGGTGGGAGAGCCAACAGACCAGGGGTGGCAGAACGGAGTACTCGGGTTGGGGTGTAGGGTTTGAGCAGAGCCTTAAGGTTCCTCTTCCTGCCCATAGGCAAGTCTTGTAGTGGATGCAAGTATTGACTGGAGGTCAATGTGTGGAGGAGCGGAAATCTAGGGAAATATGTAGTGTGTGGAGGAGCGGGGTGACTTGGGAAATCTAGGGAAATATGTAGTGTGTGGAGGAGCGGGGTGACTTGGGCAATCTAGGGAAATATGTAGTGTGTGGAGGAGCGGGGTGACTTGGGAAATCTAGGGAAATATGTAGTGTGTGGAGGAGCGGGGTGACTTGGGAAATCTAGGGAAATATGTAGTGTGTGGAGGAGCGGGGTGACTTGGGAAATCTAGGGAAATATGTAGTGTGTGGAGGAGCGGGGTGACTTGGGCAATCTAGGGAAATATGTAGTGTGTGGAGGAGCGGGGTGACTTGGGAAATCTAGGGAAATATGTAGTGTGTGGAGGAGCGGGGTGACTTGGGAAATCTAGGGAAATATGTAGTGTGTGGAGGAGCGGGGTGACTTGGGAAATCTAGGGAAATATTGAACACCAGACGGGTGGCGTTCTTGTTAAGTTGCAGGGATTTGATGGCACAAGCCGGGAGCCCAGCCAACAGCAAGATGGAGTAGTCCAGATGGATGATGACAAGCGCCTGAATTAGGACCTGCACCACTTCCTGTGTGACGGTACGTGGTACTCTACGGATGTTGTAGAGCATGAACCTGCAGGAGCGAGTCACTGCTGTGATGTTTGCAGAGAACGACAAGGTGTTGTCCAGGGTCACATCAAGGTTATTTGCACTCTGGGAGGGGGCACTGTGGAGTTGTCAACCGTGATGAAGAGGTCTTGAAGTGGACAGGCCTTCAGTGGGAGGAAGAGCAGCTCCGTCCTGTCAAGGTTGAGCTTGAGGTGGTGGGCCGTCATCCAAGCTGAGATATCTGCAGGCACGTAGTGATGGGTGTCGCCACCTGGGTGTCAAAAGGGTGGAAAAAGAAAAGTAGTTGAGTGTCATCCAGATAGCAATGACAGGAGAGACCATGTGAGGATATAATGGAGTCAAGTGACTTGGTGTAAAGAGAGAAGAGGAGAGGGCCTAGAACCGAGCCCTGGGGGTCACCAGTACTGAGAGTACGTCGAAAAGTAGTCTGATGAAGAGAGAGCAGCTGGAGTAGCAGTGTTCTCTGGGTTGATCCATGTCTCTGTCAGGGCCAAAAAGTCTAGGGACTGAAGGGCAGCATAGGCTGAGATGAACTCAGCGTTCTTGACCGCAGATCAGCAGTTCCAGGTATTCCACATGGGTTGTGCACGCAGGGTACATTAAATTAGAAGGGTTGCAGCTAAGGGGTGCGGAGTGTCTGTAAATCCTACAGTGAGAGGAGCGAACAGGTACAGAAAACACACACACATAGTTGACGAAAAGAACTACAAAAAAGCTAAATAAAGTAATCAGAAAACTAGGTAAGATACTTAATTGAGAGAGTGGTGTGGACGATTAAAAAGTAGATGGCCCGAGACAGTACTAAACAACAACACGAAAATTATACTTATCACTCCTGGAGATATCAGGAGTCCTCTATAGGATGAAGCAGGTAGCCTAGTGGTTAGAGTGTTCGGGCAGTGACCAAAAGGTTGCAAGATCGAATCCCCAAGCTGACAAGGTAAAAATCTGTCGTTCTGTCCCTTTTTAAATTTTTAATTTCACTTTATTTAACTAGGTAGGCTAGTTGTGAACAAGTTCTCATTTGCAACTGCGACCTGGCCAAGATAAAGCATAGCAATTCGACACATACATACAACAACACAGAGTTACACATGGAATAAACAAAACATAGTCGATAATATAGTAGAACAAAATAAAAGAAAAAGTCTATATACAGTGAGTGCAAATGAGGTAAGATAAGGGAGTAAAGGCAATAAATAGGCCATGGTGGCGAAGTAATTACAATATGGCAATTAAACACTGGAATGGTAGATGTACAGAAGATGAATGTGCAAGTAGAGGGGTGCAAAGGAGTAAGATAAATAAATAAATACTGTATTGGGATGAGGTCGGTAGATAGATGGGCTGTTTACAGATGGGCTATATACAGGTTATGTATCCGTTATTTTACAGGTAAGTAGACAGAGAACACGTTCTCATTTGCAGCAACGACCTGGAGAATAGTTATAAGGGAGAGGAGGGGGATGAATGAGCCAATTGTAAACTGGGGATTATTAGGTGACCATGATGGTTTGAGGGTCAGATTAGGAATTTAGCCAGGACACCAGGGGTTAACACCCCTACTCTTACAATAAGTGCCATGGGATCTTTAATGACCTGAGAGAGTCAGGACACCCGTTTAACATCCCATCCGAAAGACAACACCCTACACAGGGCAATGTCCCCAATCACTGCCCTGGGGTATTGTGATATTTCTTTAGACCAGAGGAAAGAGTGCCTCCTGCTGGCCCTCCAACACCACTTTCAGCAGCATCTGGTCTCCCATCCAGGAACTGACCAGGACCAACCCTGCTTAGCTTCAGAAGCAAGCTGGCAGTGGTATGCAGGGTGGTATGCTGCTGGCTACAGGTGCAGTGATTTGTGAGCTGCTCTGACAGCTGGTGCTTAAAGCTAGTGAGTGAGATAAGAGTCTCCAGCTTCAGAGATATTTGCAGTTCGTTCCAATCATTGGCAGCAGAGAACTGGAAGGAAAGACAACCAAAGGAGGAATTGGCTTTGGGGGAGACCAGTGAGATATACCTGCTGGAGCGCGTGCTACGAGTGGGTGCTGCTGTGGTGACCAGTGAGCTGAGATAAGGCGGGGCTTTACCTAGCAGAGACTTGTAGATAACCTGTAGCCAGTGGGTTTCGCAACGAGTATGAAGCGAGGGCCAACCAACGAGAGCGTTCAGGTCGCAATGGTGGGTAGTGTATGGGGCTTTGGTGACAAAACGGATTGCACTGTGATAGACTGCATCCAGTTTGTTGAGTAGAGTGGTGGAGGCTATTTTATAGATGACATCGCCGAAGTCGATGATCGGTAGGATGGTCAGTTTAAGAGGGTATATTTGGCAGCATGAGTGAGGGATGCTTTGTTGCGATATAGGAAGCCAATTCTAGATTTAATTTTGTAATTTTGGATTGGAAATGCTTAATGTGAGTCTGGAAGGAGAGTTACAGTCTAACCAGACACCTAGGTATTTGTAGTTGTCCACGTATTCTAAGTCAGAACCGTCCAGAGTAGTGATGCTGGACAGGCGCACAGGTGCGGGCAGCGATCCGTTGAAGAGCATGCATTTAGTTTTCCCTGCATTTAAGAGCAGTTGGAGGCCACGGAATGAGAGTTGTATGGCATTGAAGCTCGTCTGGAGGCTAGTTAACACAGTGTCCAAAGAAGGGCCAGAAGTATACAGAATGGTGTTGTCTGCGTAGAGGTGTACCAGAGAATCACCAGCAGCAAGAGCAACATCATTGATGTATACAGAGAAGAGAGTCAGCTCAAGGATTGAACCCTGTGGCACCCCCATAGAGACTGTCAGAGGTCCGGACAACAGGCCCTCTGATTTGACACACTGAACTCTATCAGAGAAGTAGTTGGTAAACCAGGCGAGGCAATCATTTGAGAAGCCAAGGCTGTTGAATCTGCCAATAAGAATGTGGTGATTGACAAGAGTCGAAAGCCTTGGCCAGGTCGATGAAGATGGCTGCACAGTAATGTCTCTTATTGATGGCGGTTATGATGTCGTTTAGGACCTTGAGCGTGGCTGAGGTGCACCCATGACCAGCTCTGAAACCAGATTGCATAGCGGAGAAGGTATGGTGGGATTCGAAGTGGTCAGTAATCTGTTTGTTAACTTGGCTTTCGAAGACCTTAGAAAGCAGGGCAGGGCAGGGCAGGGCAGGGCAGGATAGATATAGGTCTGTAGCAGTTTGGGTCTGGACAGTTTGGACCGCGGCATCTTTCCAATCTTTGGGAAACTCAGACGATACAAAAACAATTTCGGCAGATCATTTTAGAAAGAGAGGGTCCAGATTGTCTAGCCTGGCTGATTTGTAGGGGTCCAGATTTTGCAGCTCTTTCAGAACATCAGCTATCTGGGTTTGGGTAAAGGAGAAATGGTGGGGGCTTTGGCGGGTTGCTGTGGAGGGTGCCGGGCAGTTGACCGGGGTAGGGGTAGCCAGGTGGAAAGCATTTTATTTTATTTTACCTTTATTTAAGCAGGCAAGTCAGTTAAGAACAAATTCTTATTGTCAGTGACGGCCTGGGAACAGTGGGTTAACTGCCTGTTCAGGGGCAGAACGACAGATTTGTACCTTGTCAGCTCGGGGGTTTGAACTCGCAACCTTCCGGTTACTAGTCCAACGCTCTAACCACTAGGCTACGCTGCCGCCCCATGGCCAGCCGTAGAGAAATATTGAAATTATTATTATTGAAATGATTTCTTATTGAAATTCTCAATTATAGTGGATTTATCGGTGGTGACAGTGTTTCCTAGCCTCAGAGCAGTGGGCAGCTGGGAGGAGGTGCTCTTATTCTCCATGGACTTTACAGTGTCCAAGAACTTTTTTGAGTTAGTACTACAGGATGCAAATTTCTGTAGTACTAACTCAAAAAAGTTATTCTCTGATAGAGTTCAGTGTGTCAATAGGAGGGCCTGTTGTCTGGACCTCTGACAGTCTCTATGGGGGTGCCACAGGGGTGGGGGTGCCACTCTATGGGGGTGCCACATCAATGATGTATACAGAGAAGAGGCTATTCGATGCTAATGCAGAACACCACAGGATGTTTTTGTGCTGGTCAAGGGCAGACAGGTCTGGAGTGAACCAAGGACTAAATCTATTCCTAGTTCTATGTTTTTTGAATGGGGCATGCTTATTTAAGATGGTGAGGAAGGCACTTTTAAAGAATAGCCAGGCATCATCTACTGACGGGATGAGGTCAATGTCATTCCAGGATACCCCGGCCAGGTCGATTACAAAGGCCTGCTCGCAGAAGTGTTTTAGGGAGCATTTGACAGTGATGAGGGGTGGTCGTTTGGTCACAGACCCATTACGGATGCAGGCAATGAGGCAGTGATCGCTGAGATCTTGATTGAAAACAGCAGAGGTATATTTGGAGGGTGAGTTAGTTAGGATGACATCTATGAGGGTGCCTATGTTTACGGATTTGGAGTTGTACCTGGTAGGTTCATTGATCATTTGTGTGAGATTGAGGGCATCAAGCTTGGATTGTAGGATGGCCGGGGTGTTAAGCATGTCCCAGTTTAGGTCATCTAGTAGCACGAGCTCAGAAGATAGATCGGGGGCAATCAATTCACATATGGTATCGAGGGCACAGCTGGGGGCAGAGGGTGGTCTGTAGCAAGTGGCAACAGTGAGAGACTTGTTTCTGGAAAGGTGCATTTTTAGAAGTAGAAGATCGAATTGTTTGGGTACAGACTTGGATAGTAAGACAGAACTCTGCAGGCAATCTTTGCAGTAGATTACAACACCGCGCCCTTTGGCAGTTCTAGGAAAATGTTATAGTTAGCGATGGAGATTTCAAGGTTTTTGGTGGTTTCCCTAAGCCAGGATTCAGACACGGCGAAGACAACAAATTTAGGGAGGAGGCTTCTAATGTTAACATGCATGAAACCAAGGATTTTACGGTTACAGAAGTCAACAAATGAGAGCGCCTGGGGAGTAGGAGTGGAGCTAGGCACTGCAGGGCCTGGATTAACCTCTACATCACCAGTGAAACAGAGGACAAGTAGGATGTCATAAGGTGAATGCACCAATTTGTAAGTCGCTCTGGATAAGAGCGTCTGCTAAATGACTTAAATGTAAATGTAAATGTAGGATAAGGGTACGACTAAAGGCTATAAGAACTGTCCGTCTAGCACGTTCAGAACAGAGAGTAAAAGGAGCAGGTTTCTGGGCATGATAGCATAGAATCAAGGCATAATGTACAGACAAAGGTATGGTATGAAGAGAGTACACTGGAGGTAAACCTAGGCATTGAGTAATGATGAGAGAGAGATATTCTCTAGAGACGTTTAAACCAGGTGATGGCATCGCATATGTAGGAGATGGAACAACATGGTTGGTTAAGGCATATTGAGCAGGGCTAGAGGCCCTACAATGAAATAAGACAGTAATCAATAACCAGGACAAGGCATTTTGATATTAGAGAGAGGCATGCGTAGCCAAGTGAACATATGGGTCCACGGCGATTCAGACAGTTAGCAGGCCGATGCTAACACGCTAACAAGCCCTGAATAAGGCAGCTAACCCATTGTTCCTAGGCCGTCATTGAAAATAAGAATTTGTTCTTAACTGACTTGCCTTTTTAAATAAATAAAAAGCACACTGAGCACGCACACGCTGTCAGATGTGCGGTCTCGTTGGATGAACACTAATTTCTCGTGGGACACAGAGTGATGGAGTGTGAGGGAGGAAGAGACAGAGGGAGAGAACGACAGAGAAAACAGAGGGAGAGAGAACAAATGGAAGCGATAAACCATTTCTAGAAGAGCGAGAGAGAGAGAAGGGATGATATGACAACATCGATCAGACAGAGGGAGGGGTGTGCAGAGGAAAGAGATAAAACAGAGTGAGGAGGGAGAGAGAAGAAGAGAAAGGTAAGAAAGAAAGACATCATTATAGAGCGAGAGTAGTGTTGTCATGATACCAGCACTTTGATACCGATACCCGGTTTAGTATCACAATACTCGATACCACAGCAAAAAAATAAAGCATATTAGCCAGTCACAGAATGGTACTTGATCCAGACTGTTAAACCTAGCTGCTGCTCTGTTCAATCATTGGCCATCTTTTGAGTATCATTACCATTATGTTGTTAAGTCGAATTGATTGTATGATTTGTTTAATTTATTCATTAATGCATACATGGCTGTCTCTGATTTTTGTATTTATTTAAAACATTTCAAATGTAATCATTTATTTGAATGGTAAACCTCTTGATAAACTGGGTGGAGCCTAGGCCTAACCACAGTACCGCTGAATAGAAGTGTGTGCATGAATTGTGGTATTTGAACCATTTTCATGTTCTACTATCGAAAAAAGTACAGAAGTTTAAGAGAAAGATGTTCCAACAGCAGTGAATGTAGGAGTGAGGGAAAATGGGAGGGAGAGAGGGAAATGGGAGGGAGAGAGGGAATGGGAGGGAGAGAGGGAAATGGGGAGGGTGGGAGGGAAATGGGGAAAATGGGAGGGAGAGAGGGAAAATGGGAGGCAGGGAAATGGGAGGGAGAGAGGGAAATGGGAGGGAGAGAGGGAAATGGGGAGGGGGGGAGGGAAAGGGGGAAAATGGGAGGGAGAGAGGGAAAACGGGAGGGAGGGAAATGGGAGGGAGAGAGGGAAATGGGGAGGGTGGGAGGGAGGGAAAATGGGAGGGAGAGAGGGAAAACGGGAGGGAGGGAAATGGGAGGGAGAGAGGGAAATGGGAGGGAGAGAGGGAAATGGGGAGGGTGGGAGGGAAAGGGGAGGGTGGGAGGGAGGGAAAATGGGAGGGAGAGGGGAAATCGGAGGGAGGGAAATGGGAGGGAGAGAGGGAAATGGGGAGGGAGGGAGGGAAATGGGGAGGGTGGGAGGGAAAAGGGGAGGGTGGGAGGGGAGGGAAAATGGGAGGAGAGAGGGAAAATGGGAGGGAGGGAAATCGGAGGGAGGAAATGGGAGGGAGAGAGGCAAATGGGGAGGGTGGGAGGGAAATGGGGAGGGTGGGAGGGAAAAGGGGAGGGTGGGAGGGAGGGAAAATGGGAGGGAGAGAGGGAAATGGGGAGGGTGGGAGGGAGGGGAGGGTGGGAGGGAGGGAAAATGGGAGGGAGAGAGGGAAATGGGGAGGGTGGGAGGGAAATGGGGAGGGTGGGAGGGAAATGGGGAGGGAAAAGGGGAGGGTGGGAGGGAAATGGGGAGGGTGGGAGGGAGGGGAGGGAAAAGGGGAGGGTGGGAGGAAATGGGGAGGGTGGGAGGGAAAGGGGAGGATGGGAGGGAGGGAAAATGGGAGGGAGAGAGTGAAATGGGGAGGGTGGGAGGGAAATGGGGAGGGTGGGAGGGAAATGGGGAGGGAAAAGGGGAGGGTGGGAGGGAAATGGGGAGGGTGGGAGGGAAAGGGGAGGGTGGGAGGGAGGGAAAATGGGAGGGAGAGAGGGAAAATGGGAGGGAGGGAGGGAAATGGGGAGGGTGGGAGGGAAAAGGGGAGGGTGGAAGGGAAAATGGGAGGGTGGGAGAGAGGGAGGAATGCAATCGACCTTGAGCTCACTTTGAGAGATGCCTGTGGAATACTGAGTACCTGGCCCACTCCTCCATCCCGCTCATCCCTCTCTCCTCTCCTCCTGTCACTAGCAATGCCCAACGGACGTGACACATCCACGAACAATAGCTAGAACAAAGTCATTTTCATTGGGGTGTGAGCAGGGGAGCTGGGCTGGAGAGGTGCCAAAGTGTCGGAGTTTGGGCGTTATTTGAAATTTTCCCAATGTTAGTCACCAATTGAAGATGAAAGGCGGAGAAACTTCCTCTGATAGGGACAGAGGTGACGACAGGGCTCCAGACTGAGTGGGACAGAGGAGACGACAGGGCTCCAGACTGAACGGGACAGAGGTGACGACAGGGCTCCAGACTGAGCGGGACAGAGGAGACGACAGGGCTCCAGACTGAACGGGACAGAGGAGACGACAGGGCTCCAGACTGAACGGGACAGAGGAGACGACAGGGCTCCAGACTGAACGGGACAGAGGTGACGACAGGGCTCCAGACTGAGCGGGACAGAGGAGGACAGGGCTCCAGACTGAATGGGACAGAGGAGACGTGACTGAGCGGGACAGAGGAGACGACAGGGCTCCAGACTGAACGGGACAGAGGAGACGACAGGGCTCCAGACTGAACGGGACAGAGGAGACGACAGGGCTCCAGACTGAACGGGACAGAGGAGACGACAGGGCTCCAGACTGAGATGGACAGAGGAGACGACGGGGCTCCAGACTGAACGGGACAGAGGTGACGACCTCCAGACTGAACCAGAGAGACGACAGGGCTCCAGACTGAACGGGACAGAGGAGACGACGGGGCTCTCTGAACGGGTTTAGAGGAGACGAGCAATGCCCAGACTGGACAGAGGAGACACATCCAGACTGAACAGAGGAGACGACAGGGCTCCAGACTGACACAGAGGAGACATTTTCCAGACTGGGGGACAGAGAGACGACAGGGCTCCAGACTGAACAGGGACAGAGAGACGTGAACGGGACAGAGGAGACGACAGGGCTCCAGACTGAACGGGACAGAGGAGACGACAGGGCTCCAGACTGAACGGGACAGAGGAGACGACGGGGCTCCAGACTGAACGGGACAGAGGAGACGACAGGGCTCCAGACTGAGCGGGACAGAGGAGACGACAGGGCTCCAGACTGAGCGGGACAGAGGAGACGACAGGGCTCCAGACTGAACGGGACAGAGGAGACGACAGGGCTCCAGACTGAACGGGACAGAGGACTTCCTCTGACTGAGGGTTTAGACAGAGACTGAACGGGACAGAGGAGACGGGGCTCCAGACTGAACGGGACAGAGGAGACGACAGGGCAGACTGAATGGGACAGAGGTGACGACAGGGCTCCAGACTGAACGGGACAGAGGAGACGACAGGGCTCCAGACTGAACGGGACAGAGGAGACGACGGGGCTCCAGACTGAACGGGTTTAGAGGAGACGACGGGGCTCCAGACTGAACGGGACAGAGGAGACGACAGGGCTCCAGACTGAACGGGACAGAGGAGACGACAGGGCTCCAGACTGAATGGGACAGAGGTGACGACAGGGCTCCAGACTGAACGGGACAGAGGAGACGACAGGGCTCCAGACTGAACGGGACAGAGGAGACGACAGGGCTCCAGACTGAACGGGACAGAGGAGACGACAGGGCTCCAGACTGAACGGGACAGAGGTGACGACAGGGCTCCAGACTGAACGGGACAGAGGAGACGACAGGGCTCCAGACTGAACGGGACAGAGGAGATGACAGGGCTCCAGACTGAATGGGACAGAGGTGACGACAGGGCTCCAGACTCAATGGGACAGAGGCTCCAAGCTGTGACCATTTAGTTGCATTTTGTGACCCTTTGACTTGGCTGTGAGTACTATGTTTTATCGGTCGCACTGGTGCGAGGTGCACATTCTACCTAGTTACTTCAATCAAAACATATTTTGTGGGCAGATAAAACCATGAATTTGTTAAACAGTACATAAACAGTAAACAGTGCATTATCCTCATGATTCCTGTAATAAAGCTGTTGTGCCTGCCTGTCTGTGTTGGAGGGGACGGCTGCTGTAATGAGCGAGACTCACCTCCTGATAGTATAACATGTCAAACGGAAACGTTACTGTCAGCAGTGCCACCAGGAGGAAATGTAAGTCTGGAGCCCTGTTTTACTGGGTGTTTTCCCTCACCTGACCCTCTCTCTGGAGTCTCCGAAGGTTTCTTTGAGGTCTTTGAGATCAGGGTAGTAGCTGGCAGGAGGAGAGATCACCTCCAACAGACCTGAACTGAACTCTATAGAAAACCTGGGATAGACCACACACACACACACACACACACACACACACACACACACACACACACACACACACACACACACACACACACACACACACACACACACACACACACACACACACACACACACAAACAATTTGTTATTCTCCTTCTGTTCTCTCTAAACCGTCAGGGGAATTATCAGACAGGAAACAGCCATCACAAAGACAGGAAGATGTGTGAGGTTAGGGACAGCAAGTGAGGTCACTCACTCTTTCTCCAGTCCGGTCACCACGCTTTGGACGTATTCTGTGTCCGTCTGCAGAAACAGAAAATAATGTCATTATTTGTATGTCAGTGTGTGTGTGTGTGTGTGTGTGTGTGTGTGTGTGTGTGTGTGTGTGTGTGTGTGTGTGTGTGTGTGTGTGTGAGAGTGTCAGGGGTTTGAGCACAAAAAAATACAAATTGAAACCAGAATAATAGAATGAGCTACACTACCGTTCAAAGGTTTGGGGTCACTTAGAAATGTCCTTGTTTTTGAAAGAAAAGCACATTTTTTTGTCCATTAAAATAACATCAAATTGATCAGAAAGACAGTGTAGACATTGTTAATGTTGTAAATGACTATTGAAGCTAGAACAGGCTGATGTTTAATGGAATATCTACAGAGGCCTGTTATCAGCAACCATCACTGATGTGTTCCAATGGCACGTTGTGTCAGCTAATCCAAGTCTGGTGCATCAGTGTCACTGTTTTGATGTAGCCTAGGCCTACTGGTTGTATGAATTTGTGATCTATCGTCCCACAACTGTCCCAGAGTCTGTTTAGAAAAGGCTATTTATTTCTCGTAGAGAACGACAAGCTGACCAATAGAATAGATCAACTTTTCTACTATGGGGATAGTAGATTGACAGGTTAGTGATTTTTCTGTTTATTACTGGTCTTGTTGTCTGAGGAAAAGTAAATGTGGACAGTTATTCTAACATCTTCAAGACGAATTACCATAATGTCAATGTGATGTTCCATTCTGAGCACCATGGGAGGACGCCCTAATCAGGTTATGCACCCAATGCATATGGCGACGGTAAATTTCTCTTCTATTTTTTGGGGAGAAACCCTGGTGAATGTGTGTGTGTATGTGTGTGTGTGTGTGTGTTTCCCCCCACCTCTCCTACGAAGACTATGATGACACAGTCATGTTTCTCCTCAGGTGAGAGCTTGTTGATGAGCGAGTGTAGCGTCTCAGCCAGGTACGACTTCACTTTACGCTTTACGGTAGGAATACCCATCACCATGGAGACTGGGGGAGATGAAAAGACCCGGGTAAGACCATAGAGGAAGAAACACAAAAACACACAGGCTGAGAACAGAACGTGTTAAATGGGTTAACTAAGTTGCTTTGTATTTTAAGAAAACAAGCATTTACAATGAATGGAGGGCAGAAGTTTAACTGAGGAAAAGATAGGAGAGGAAGAAAGAAAGAAAGAAAGAAAGAAAGAAAGAAAGAAAGAAAGAAAGAAAGAAAGAAAGAAAGAAAGAAAGAAAGAAAGAAAGAAAGAAAGAAAGAAAGAAAGAAAGAAAGAAAGAAAGAAAGAGAGAGAGGGAGGGAGGGAGGGAGGGAGGAAAGAGGAGGGAGGGAGGGAGGGAGGGAGGGAGGGAGGGAGGGAGGGAGGGAGAAAAAATAGCGAGGGAGAGAAATAAATATAGAGAGGGAGAGAGAGAAAGAGAGGGAGGGAGGGATAAAGAAAGAAAGAAAGAAAGAAAGAAAGAAAGAAAGAAAGAAAGAAAGAAAGAAAGAAAGAAAGAAAGAAAGAGAGAGCAAGAGAGAGGGAGGGGAGAGAGAAATCCTCTGCATTATCATTAATAGCAGACTCCTACATTTCCTCAGTGAAAACAATGTACTGAATAAATGTCAAAATTGCCGTTTTACCTAATTACCATACGACAAACCACGTATTTCACCCTGCACACCCTAATTGACAAACAAAGAAAGTATTCTCATGCTTTGTTGATTTCAAAAAAGCTTGTGACTCAATTTGGCACGAGGGTCTGCTATACAAATAGTTGGAAAGTGCTGTTGGGGTAAAACATATGATATTCTAAAATCCATGTACACAAACAACAAGTGTGCGGTTAAAATTGGCAAAAACACACACATTTATTTCCACAGGGCCGTGGGTGAGACAGGGATGCAGCTTAAGCCCCACCCTCTTCAACATATATATCAACAAATTGGTGAGGGCACTAGAACAGTCTGCAGCACCCGGCCTCACCCTACTAGAATCTGAAGTCAAATGTGACCCGATTCAGGAAACTAGGCATGTGTCGCAAGTCACGACTTCACAGGAGAGCCTTTTGAACGTAAAATAAATATGTTTATCAAAATGCGTTTTTTGGCAAAAATGCCTTCTCGAACATGTGAACTTTCATGTGCCTTAATATCAAACATGTATGTCATCTGTAAATACGAATACAATTGTTATATTACAAGCCTAGTTGGTTAGCCACAGAGAAAGCGAGCAACCTTCCTGCTAGCCATGATTGGCTGAGATAATGAGTGGGCTGGACATGCAGAGAGATGAGTTCCAGATGCATTATTATACAATCGATGGCATTCAAAATGGCCTTCTGAGAGATCACTACACACAGTTCAGCTTGCAAACTAAACAGAAACAACACAGGATGTCTTATAAACGAGTTTGCAGTCTGCCGTGAAGCCTTCATCCATGTATACAGGTAAGAATCTAGCTACAGATTCAGATATTATACGTCTATAATTTAGTCAGAAAGTTGTTTTCATTGCAAGCAAAAGCTTGCTGTTAGCTAGCCAGCTGGAGATCGATGGCTGGCTTGCTAACTAACATTAAACCTAACGTTATTTGGTTGCTATGACAATTGGTTTGTATTGCTAGTAACGTTACTCTATTGATTGGGAGTATAGTTCATTTTTTAACTAGCTAACCTTAACGTGACATGTCTAAACAAAAGATCCCAAGTTAAAGCTTGCTGTTAGCTAGCTAATGTTAGTTGAGTGGCTGGCTTGCTAGCTAACATTAAGTTATGTGTATGAGGTGTATGTAACGTTAGTGATGTTTTCTCAGAATGCCATTATGCATTGCTAGTTATAGCCTAATGTTAGCTAGCTAACATTGAACCTATTAGTTAACTTTAGCTAGATATGACAATCGGTTTGTATTGCTAGTTAAAGCTTGCTGTTAGCTAGCCAGCTGTCATGAGATGGCTGGCTAGCTACAGTAGCTAACATTACCTGTGAACTGTGTGTAGTGATCTCTCAGAATGCCATTTTGCATCGATGGTATAATAATGCATCTGGAGTTTGTCTTTCAGCATCAATCAGTAGAACACGCCTGACTCTAATCCACTAGTCCCACAGTTATCAAAAAGAGAGCTAGTGCAAGCAAAGGCAGCAGTGCAGTCATCAACTACATGCACCATTTCTTCATCAGCTACGGAGTTGGAAAACACGTTTGGAAAACACGTGTGGACCTGAATTGTGATAACTGCAGTGGATAAAACAAGAACAAGTTTGTGCTCTGGTATTGTGCCTGGCGGACCGTGCACAAGCTCCACCACAGTCTGGACCTTCACTTCCTGATCACAGGCCACACCAAGTTTGTGGTGTGGTGGCCACACTAAGTTTGTGGTGACTGGTGCTTTGGCCTCATCAAGTTAGCCCTTCAGAAAGACCAGAGTGAACACTTTATCTGAGACTGCTGGTGTTGTGAAGGACAGCACTGTGACAGGGGTCAACATCCCACAGCTGGTTGGACTGGAGGATGGTACGGTGCTGGTGGAAAGCTATGGCTGACAACACCACCAGCTCTGTACTTCAGGCCGCCGCCACAGATCAAGCAGTACCAGCACTTCAGGTAAAAAATGACTTTCATTATGAGGTTATTCTTATCTAAACTTGTGAGGTGAATTGATGTTGTGCAGAGTTATAATGTCTTCAGATTTATTGTTTTCTGTTTTACAGCTTCGATGCTCTGGAGCCTGGTGTTGTCGCCAAGGAGCGTTGGGACTGTCGGGACCAGGTTTCAACTGCTGCACAACACTGACATCCTTCCTCCCATAGATGGTCTGCCTGTAAAAGCGCCATCTGGACTGGACACAGCTAAACAAATATTTTTGAGAAGCTCAGGGAGTTTTGCGACGAAGAGGCTATGGACATCACATGCCCTGCACCAAAGTCAAGGGCAGGACAGAAACAGGCTCTCCGAATATAGATCCCCTTGTTCATGAGTGGTTTGGACGGACCAGTCATCAGTACTATCTGCAGTGCCTCTGTTCACATGACTCTCTTCTAACACGTTGCTGATACTATTTATTATTTATCCTGCTGCTCTGCCACTTTACCCCTGATTGTATGCCTATAACCACCTCGTCTTTCACTGATATCGTTATTGATATTGTTCTTATACATACTGTATATGTTATTTATATTGACACTATCTATTTCTGATATTACTACAATGCAACCAGTTGGTTGCACCGTTTACCCTTCTGTAGAGACCATCCACTTAGCAAGACGGCAAAATATTGATATATAAAATTAATATTGATGTGTGGTCGGAACGTGATTTTGTGACATACCCAAACAATATCATGTGACTGTATCACGTGTCCACCACATAAATATACGGCACATGCATCTGTTTATCTACAGTACTGAACTTTATTTATTTAAAAAAATAAAAATAATTATGAATCATTCCGGTTTCAACTCAGGTTGCATGGCCTTTACTTATGTATGAATTACTATGTGATAAGGTCATGTGTAATGGTATAAAGTATGGTATGTGTGAAGGCATTTGGGCTCAGGTTGTGAGTCACAAATGTCAACTGTTTGCTGATGACCTGGTGCTTCTGTCCCCAATAAAGGAGGGCCTACAGCAGCACCTAGATCTTCTGCACAGATCCTGCCAGACCTGGGCCCTGACAGTACATTTCAGTAAGACAAAAATATTGGTGTTCCAAAAAAGGTCCAATTGCCAGGACCAAACACAAATTCTATCTAGACACCGTTGCCCTAGAACACACAAAAAAACTATACATACAGTACCTCAGCCGAAACATCAGCGCCACAGGTGACTTCCCCAAAACTGTGAACGATCTGATAGACAAGAAGGGCATTCTATGCCATCAAAAGAAACAAAAAATTCAACATACCAATTAGGATCTGGCTAAAAATACTTAAATCAGATATAGAACCCATTGCCCTTTATGGTTGTGAGGTCTGGTGTCTGCTCACCAACCAAGACTCCACCAAATGGGACAAACACCAAATTGAGACTCTGCACGCAGAAAACACCAAATAATGCATGCAGAGCAGAATTAGGCCGATATCCGCTAATGATCAAAATCCAGAAAAGAGACGTTAAATTCTAAAACCACCTAAAAGGAAGCGATTCCAAAACCTTCCATAACAAAGCCATCACCTACAGAGAAATTAACCTGGAGAAGAAAAAAAAGCAGGCTGGTTCTGGGGCTCTGTTCACAAACACAAACAAACCCCACAGAGCCCCAGGACAGCAACACAATTAGACCTAACCAAATTATGAGAAAACAAATAATTACTTGACACACTGGAAAGAACAAACACCATTTTAAATACAACCCATATTTATGTTAATTTATTTTCCATTTTGTACTTTAACTATTTGCACATCGTTACAACACTGTATATATACATAATATGACATTTTACATTTATTTATTTTGGAACTTTGTGAGTTTAACAGTTACAGTTCATTTTTATTGTTTATTTCACTTGCTTTGGCCAATGTTAACATATGTTTCCCGTGCCAATGAAGCCCTTATATTGACATTTAATTGAGAGACAGAGAGAGGTGAGAGAGAGAGACCGTGAGAGAGAGACAGAGAGAGAGAGACAGAGAGAGAGACAGAGAGAGAGAGACAGAGAGAGAGAGCGGGAGAGAGAGACAGAGAGAGAGACAGAGAGAGAGCGGGAGAGAGAGACAGAGACAGAGAGCGGGAGAGAGAGACAGGGAGGTGAGAGAGAGAGAGAGAGGTGAGAGAGAGAGAGAGAGGTGAGAGACGTGAGAGAGAGGAGAGAGAGAGAGAGAGAGAGGTGAGAGAGAGAGAGAGAGAGAGAGAGAGAGAGAGAGAGAGAGAGAGAGAGAGAGAGAGAGAGAGAGAGAGAGAGAGAGAGAGAGAGAGGGGACAGCAGCTATTGTTATACTCCTGGCTATCAGTTGTATTCTGTGTCCTGAAGGGAGGGTGGGAGATATTAGAATAGGGAATACAGACTATTATCTTCCTTAGAGGAGGTGATCCCCTGAAAACCACACTGAAATACTACAGACATATGACTCCATTTGTCCCACACTGACACAACAGGCCCAGGGATCTCTTTCACTGGGGAACAGGGCTGTGCGTGTGTGTTGGTGTTGTATAGTATACTGGTACCACGGTCATATCACGGTGCCAAAACGTCATGATACTTATGATACCAACATTTTAGAATACCGTAGTACCATTTCAAATGATACTACTGTTAGGTTCTAATTATCAGAGTAATAACTCAACGGACACTACGAAAGCTTAAACAAAGTTCAAACAAAGATCCCAAAGGATCGAACAACTGAACAGACAAAGACATGGTTCCACCCATGGTAGTATACAGACCCCACTTTGGGTGGAGTCTCCTCCTTATCGTTCAACATGGCAGGGAGCTGAATGAGAAGGGCCTTAAGGGCCTTAAACGGAGAGTACAGGCCAGTCTGATAGGCTTTGCAAATTCACCGTGACGCAGAGAGGAAACCCCGTTTCACAAGAGGCATGTCTGCAGCTTTACAGGAAAGAAAATGTCTCGTCTCGATCTCAAACGGTTAAAAATATCACCCATATTATCAGAGATACCTTTTCTTCTTTATGCGCGATGTCGCGCGCATTTGATATAATTTCACACACCATGTCGAGGGCCGTTTTTAAACTAATACATACCGGAAACTAATTATTGGTTGATAACAAACAACTTTGTTCAGTCATGTTACCGAGCTAGCTCACAACCTGGTAACTTGATCATGAGATGTGTTTCAAAAGTTTCTTATTGGCCTAATGGAAGCCTAAAGTATAAAAAATATATTATTGGTGCTCCTTACATTCTGTTTGGGGCCTAACGCTTTAAATGATGGGAACAATGTGTGTACATGTTTGGGGGAAAGAGAGGGAGGGTCTCTGTCTTTATGAGGGAGTGTGTGTGAGTGTTTATAAGGGAGTGTGTGTGTGTGTATGTATGTATGTATGTATGTATGTATGTATGTATGTATGTATGTATGTATGTATGTATGTATGTATGTGTGTATGTATGTATGTATGTATGTATGTATGTATGTAGTATGTATGTATGTATGTATGTATGTATGTATGTATGTGTGTGTGTGTGTGTGTGTGTGTGTGTGTGTGTGTGTGTGTGTGTGTGTGTGTGTGTGTGTGTGTGTGTGTGTGTAACAGATGTAAATCCTACTCTCCTTGCGTTGTGTTTTGTCCAAATAAATCACATCAACCAGTGGTCCCAGTTGAGCATCTTTTATTTCTGTTTCCCTTTCATCACATTTTCATACTGGCTGTAAAAAATATAAATATACAATACAAAATATAACGTGTAAATACCTGTTGTTAAATGGGAAACAGCACATTAGTTGTGCAGGGCTTAACGGTATTGATGGCTGTTGATGGCTAAATCTGTAGCATGAAGACAACTGTGTTAGCAGTGGGCTTATGTGACCATTACATCGGTGTATACTAGCTAACACACTTATTTACAGCAATCCTATGCCAAAGCACATCCCAGAAAGCCCCTCAATCCCTAACAGGTACCATATACCCATGCATGTATAAATCAGTAACGTACAGCAAATTTGTACACATTGCAAAATAGAAAATAGAAAATAGAAAACAGTATTCAGAACGTGACCTACCCCTTGCAACACATTTTCTTACTGGGGAGACCTGACGTTCGCGATCTCCCCCTATCTGCAAGCGGGGCCAATCACAACATGCCTTATTGTCATCAGAGTTGAACCAACCAATAAGAATGCTTGAACACTAAATACACCTTTCTTTAGAGGCAAGTGGAAACATAACCAACCCTGTTACATGTGTCTGAGTGTGTATGAGGGAGAGTGTGTGCGTCTTAACTGAACAGTAAAGGTGGTTTCATGCAGTGTTTTCTCCTTATTGACACAATGACAAGCAGATCATTACGCACGTATATTCCTTCCTCCCATTCCTCCAGCCACATCACAGGTAGGCCTGTGCAAATATGAGCATATCAGTCATTCTATGCAGCATTCTATTATAGAGTGTGAAGTTAAATTCAATATGTGTTGTATTGAGTAGAAGTGTGACTATCAGTGACAGTTTTTCTGGGTAGCAGATGCGCATAACATTTAGAAAATGGGATCAAATGTCAGGGGACGGGGCGAACAGGACACCCCCCCAGTGGTATCGTGATCCCTGGCTTTTATGGAAGGGGACGGGGCGAACAGGACACTTTCCCCCCCCAGTGGTATCGTGATCCCTGGCTTTTATGGAAGGGGACGGGGCGAACAGGACACCCCCCAGTGGTATCGTGATCCCTGGCTTTTATGTAAGGGGACGGGGCGAACAGGACACTTTCCCCTCCCAGTGGTATCGTGATACCTGGCTTTTATGGAAGTGGACAGGGCGAACAGGACACTTTCCCCTCCCAGTGGTATCGTGATACCTGGCTTTTATGTAAGTGGACAGGGCGAACAGGACACTTTCCCCTCCCAGTGGTATCGTGGTTCCTTCGCTTTTATGTAAGGGGACGGGGCGAACAGGACACTTTCCCCTCCCAGTGGTATCGTGATACCTGGCTTTTATGTAAGGGGACGGGGCGAACAGGACACTTTCCCCTCCCAGTGGTATCGTGGTTCCTGGCTTTTATGGAAGTGGACAGGGCGAACAGGACACTTTCCCCTCCCAGTGGTATCGTGATACCTGGCTTTTATGTAAGGGGACGGGGCGAACAGGACACTTTCCCCTCCCAGTGGTATCGTGGTTCCTGGCTTTTATGGAAGGGGACAGGGCGAACAGGACACTTTCCCCTCCCAGTGGTATCGTGATACCTGGCTTTTATGGAAGTGGACAGGGCGAACAGGACACTTTCCCCTCCCAGTGGTATCGTGATCCCTGGCTTTTATGGAAGGGGACGGGGCGAACAGGACACTTTCCCCTCCCAGTGGTATCGTGATACCTGGCTTTTATGTAAGGGGACGGGGCGAACAGGACACTTTCCCCTCCCAGTGGTATCGTGATACCTGGCTTTTATGGAAGTGGACGGGGCGAACAGGACACTTTCCCCTCCCAGTGGTATCGTGATACCTGGCTTTTATGGAAGTGTACGGGGAGAACAGGACACTTTCCCCTCCCAGTGGTATCGTGGTACCTGGCTTTTATGTAAGGGGACGGGGCGAACAGGACACTTTCCCCCAGTGGTATCGTGATACCTGGCTTTTATGGAAGTGGACAGGGCGAACAGGACACTTTCCCCTCCCAGTGGTATCGTGGTTCCTTCGCTTTTATGTAAGGGGACGAGGCGAACAGGACACTTTCCCCTCCCAGTGGTATCGTGATACCTGGCTTTTATGTAAGGGGACGGGGCGAACAGGACACTTTCCCCTCCCAGTGGTATCGTGATACCTGGCTTTTATGTAAGGGGACGGGGCGAACAGGACACTTTCCCCTCCCAGTGGTATCGTGGTTCCTTCGCTTTTATGTAAGTGGACGGGGCGAACAGGACACTTTCCCCTCCCAGTGGTATCGTGATACCTGGCTTTTATGGAAGTGGACAGAGCGAACAGGACACTTTCCCCTCCCAGTGGTATCGTGATACCTGGCTTTTATGTAAGGGGACGGGGCGAACAGGACACTTTCCCCTCCCAGTGGTATCGTGATACCTGGCTTTTATGTAAGGGGACGGGGCGAACAGGACACTTTCCCCTCCCAGTGGTATCGTGGTTCCTTCACTTTTATGTAAGTGGACAGGGCGAACAGGACACTTTCCCCTCCCAGTGGTATCGTGGTTCCTTCGCTTTTATGTAAGGGGACGGGGCGAACAGGACACTTTCCCCCCCAGTGGTATCGTGATACCTGGCTTTTATGGAAGTGGACAGGGCGAACAGGACACTTTCCCCTCCCAGTGGTATCGTGATACCTGGCTTTTATGTAAGGGGACGGGGCGAACAGGACACTTTCCCTCCCAGTGGTATCGTGGTTCCTTCGCTTTTATGTAAGTGGACAGGGCGAACAGGACACTTTCCCCTCCCAGTGGTATCGTGATACCTGGCTTTTATGTAAGGGGACGGGGCGAACAGGACACTTTCCCCTCCCAGTGGTATCGTGATACCTGGCTTTTATGTAAGGGGACGGGGCGAACAGGACACTTTCCCCTCCCAGTGGTATCGTGATACCTGGCTTTTATGGAAGTGGACAGGGCGAACAGGACACTTTCCCCCCCAGTGGTATCGTGATACCTGGCTTTTATGTAAGGGGACGGGGCGAACAGGACACTTTCCCCTCCCAGTGGTATCGTGATACCTGGCTTTTATGGAAGTGGACAGGGCGAACAGGACACTTTCCCCCCCCAGTGGTATCGTGATACCTGGCTTTTATGTAAGGGGACGGGGCGAACAGGACACTTCCCCCCCCCAGTGGTATCGTGATACCTGGCTTTTATGTAAGGGGACGGGGCGAACAGGACACTCCCCCAGTGGTATCGTGATACTTGGCTTTTATGTAAGGGGACGGGGCGAACAGGACACTTCCCCCCCCAGTGGTATCGTGATACCTGGCTTTTATGGAAGGGGACGGGGCGAACAGGACACTTTCCCCTCCCAGTGGTATCGTGGTTCCTTCGCTTTTATGTAAGTGGACAGGGCGAACAGGACACTTTCCCCTCCCAGTGGTATCGTGGTTCCTTCGCTTTTATGTAAGGGGACGGGGCGAACAGGACACTTTCCCCTCCCAGTGGTATCGTGATACCTGGCTTTTATGGAAGTGGACAGGGCGAACAGGACACTTTCCCCTCCCAGTGGTATCGTGATACCTGGCTTTTATGTAAGGGGACGGGGCGAACAGGACACTTTCCCCTCCCAGTGGTATCGTGGTTCCTTCGCTTTTATGTAAGTGGACAGGGCGAACAGGACACTTTCCCCTCCCAGTGGTATCGTGATACCTGGCTTTTATGTAAGGGGACGGGGCGAACAGGACACTTTCCCCTCCCAGTGGTATCGTGATACCTGGCTTTTATGTAAGGGGACGGGGCGAACAGGACACTTTCCCCTCCCAGTGGTATCGTGATACCTGGCTTTTATGGAAGTGGACAGGGCGAACAGGACACTTTCCCCTCCCAGTGGTATCATGATCCCTGGCTTTTATGTAAGGGGACGGGGCGAACAGGACACTTTCCCCTCCCAGTGGTATCGTGATACCTGGCTTTTATGGAAGTGGACAGGGCGAACAGGACACTTCCCCCCCCCAGTGGTATCGTGATACCTGGCTTTTATGTAAGTGGACAGGGCGAACAGGACACTTCCCCCCCCCCAGTGGTATCGTGATACCTGGCTTTTATGTAAGGGGACGGGTGAACAGGACACTTTCCCCCAGTGGTATCGTGATACCTGGCTTTTATGTAAGTGGACAGGGCGAACAGGACACTTTCCCCCCCCCAGTGGTATCGTGGTTCCTTCGCTTTTATGTAAGGGGACGGGGCGAACAGGACACTTTCCCCCAGTAGTATCGTGATACCTGGCTTTTATGGAAGGGGACGGGGCGAACAGGACACTTTCCCCTCCCAGTGGTATCGTGATACCTGGCTTTTATGGAAGGGGACGGGGCGAACAGGACACTTTCCCCCAGTGGTATCGTGATACCTGGCTTTTATGTAAGGGGATGGGGCGAACAGGACACTTCCCCCAGTGGTATCGTGATACCTGGCTTTTATGGAAGGGGACGGGGCGAACAGGACACTCCCCCCCAGTGGTATCGTGATACCTGGCTTTTATGTAAGGGGACGGGTGAACAGGACACTTCCCCCAGTGGTATCGTGATACCTGGCTTTTATGGAAGGGGACGGAGCGAACAGGACACTTCCCCCCAGTGGTATCGTGATACCTGGCTTTTATGGAAGGGGACGGGCGAACAGGACACTTTCCCCCAGTGGTATCGTGATACCTGGCTTTTATGGAAGGGGACGGGGCGAACAGGACACTCCCCCAGTAGTATCGTGATACCTGGCTTTTATGGAAGGGGACGGGGCGAACAGGACACTTTCCCCCCCCAGTGGTATCGTGATACCTGGCTTTTATGGAAGGGGACGGGGCGAACAGGACACTTTCCCCCCCCCAGTGGTATCGTGATACCTGGCTTTTATGGAAGGGGACGGGCGAACAGGACACTCTCCCCCAGTGGTATCGTGATACCTGGCTTTTATGGAAGGGGACGGGCGAACAGGACACTTCCCCCCCAGTGGTATCGTGATACCTGGCTTTTATGTAAGGGGACGGGGCGAAGTGGTATCGTGATACCTGGCTTTTATGTAAGGGGACGGGGCGAACAGGACACTCCCCCAGTGGTATCGTGATACTTGGCTTTTATGGAAGGGGACGGGGCGAACAGGACACTCCCCCAGTGGTATCGTGATACCTGGCTTTTATGTAAGGGGACGGGGCGAACAGGACACTTCCCCCAGTGGTATCGTGATACCTGGCTTTTATGGAAGTGGACAGGGCGAACAGGACACTTTCCCCTCCCAGTGGTATCGTGATACCTGGCTTTTATGTAAGGGGACGGGGCGAACAGGACACTTTCCCCTCCCAGTGGTATCGTGATACCTGGCTTTTATGTAAGGGGACGGGGCGAACAGGACACTTTCCCCTCCCAGTGGTATCGTGGTTCCTTCACTTTTATGTAAGTGGACAGGGCGAACAGGACACTTTCCCCTCCCAGTGGTATCGTGGTTCCTTCGCTTTTATGTAAGGGGACGGGGCGAACAGGACACTTTCCCCTCCCAGTGGTATCGTGATACCTGGCTTTTATGGAAGTGGACAGGGCGAACAGGACACTTTCCCCTCCCAGTGGTATCGTGATACCTGGCTTTTATGTAAGGGGACGGGGCGAACAGGACACTTTCCCCTCCCAGTGGTATCGTGGTTCCTTCGCTTTTATGTAAGTGGACAGGGCGAACAGGACACTTTCCCCTCCCAGTGGTATCGTGATACCTGGCTTTTATGTAAGGGGACGGGGCGAACAGGACACTTTCCCCTCCCAGTGGTATCGTGATACCTGGCTTTTATGTAAGGGGACGGGGCGAACAGGACACTTTCCCCTCCCAGTGGTATCGTGATACCTGGCTTTTATGGAAGTGGACAGGGCGAACAGGACACTTTCCCCCCCAGTGGTATCGTGATACCTGGCTTTTATGTAAGGGGACGGGCGAACAGGACACTTTCCCCTCCCAGTGGTATCGTGATACCTGGCTTTTATGGAAGTGGACAGGGCGAACAGGACACTTTCCCCCAGTGGTATCGTGATACCTGGCTTTTATGTAAGGGGACGGGGCGAACAGGACACTCCCCCAGTGGTATCGTGATACCTGGCTTTTATGTAAGGGGACGGGCGAACAGGACACTCCCCCAGTGGTATCGTGATACTTGGCTTTTATGTAAGGGGACGGGGCGAACAGGACACTTCCCCCCCAGTGGTATCGTGATACCTGGCTTTTATGGAAGGGGACGGGGCGAACAGGACACTTTCCCCTCCCAGTGGTATCGTGGTTCCTTCGCTTTTATGTAAGTGGACAGGGCGAACAGGACACTTTCCCCTCCCAGTGGTATCGTGGTTCCTTCGCTTTTATGTAAGGGGACGGGGCGAACAGGACACTTTCCCCTCCCAGTGGTATCGTGATACCTGGCTTTTATGGAAGTGGACAGGGCGAACAGGACACTTTCCCCTCCCAGTGGTATCGTGATACCTGGCTTTTATGTAAGGGGACGGGGCGAACAGGACACTTTCCCCTCCCAGTGGTATCGTGGTTCCTTCGCTTTTATGTAAGTGGACAGGGCGAACAGGACACTTTCCCCTCCCAGTGGTATCGTGATACCTGGCTTTTATGTAAGGGGACGGGGCGAACAGGACACTTTCCCCTCCCAGTGGTATCGTGATACCTGGCTTTTATGTAAGGGGACGGGGCGAACAGGACACTTTCCCCTCCCAGTGGTATCGTGATACCTGGCTTTTATGGAAGTGGACAGGGCGAACAGGACACTTTCCCCTCCCAGTGGTATCATGATCCCTGGCTTTTATGTAAGGGGACGGGGCGAACAGGACACTTTCCCCCCAGTGGTATCGTGATACCTGGCTTTTATGGAAGTGGACAGGGCGAACAGGACACTTTCCCCCAGTGGTATCGTGATACCTGGCTTTTATGTAAGGGGATGGGGCGAACAGGACACTCCCCCAGTGGTATCGTGATACCTGGCTTTTATGGAAGGGGACGGGGCGAACAGGACACTTCCCCCCAGTGGTATCGTGATACCTGGCTTTTATGTAAGGGGACGGGTGAACAGGACACTTTCCCCCAGTGGTATCGTGATACCTGGCTTTTATGGAAGGGGACGGGCGAACAGGACACTCCCCCCCAGTGGTATCGTGATACCTGGCTTTTATGTAAGGGGACGGGGCGAACAGGACACTCCCCCAGTGGTATCGTGATACCTGGCTTTTATGTAAGGGGACGGGGCGAACAGGACACTTCCCCCAGTGGTATCGTGATACCTGGCTTTTATGTAAGGGGACGGGCGAACAGGACACTCCCCCAGTGGTATCGTGATACTTGGCTTTTATGTAAGGGGACGGGCGAACAGGACACTTCCCCCCCCCCCAGTGGTATCGTGATACCTGGCTTTTATGGAAGGGGACGGGGCGAACAGGACACTTTCCCCCCCAGTGGTATCGTGATACCTGGCTTTTATGGAAGGGGACGGGGCAAACAGGACACTTTCCCCCAGTGGTATCGTGATACCTGGCTTTTATGGAAGGGACGGGCGAACAGGACACTTCCCCCCAGTAGTATCGTGATACCTGGCGTTTATGGAAGGGGACGGGGCGAACAGGACACTTTCCCCCCCAGTGGTATCGTGATACCTGGCTTTTATGGAAGGGTACGGGGCGAACAGGACACTTTCCCCCCCAGTAGTATCGTGATACCTGGCGTTTATGGAAGGGGACGGGGCGAACAGGACACTTTCCCCCAGTGGTATCGTGATACCTGGCTTTTATGGAAGGGGACGGGGCGAACAGGACACTTCCCCCCCAGTAGTATCGTGATACCTGGCGTTTATGGAAGGGGACGGGGCGAACAGGACACTTCCCCCCCCCCAGTGGTATCGTGATACCTGGCTTGGTATGGTATCGTTAGTGAAACGTTTGTATCGTGACAACACTAGTGTGTTTCTCTGCTTCTCAGTCTTGCTGGAGAGAAAGGGAGGACCACGTCTATTCTGCTCTCCTGCACGAACACACCTTCCCTCCCTCCATATCTTTCTTATCTTAGACCGGAGATGTTTGTCTTTCAAAATATTCAAATTATAGGGCAAAAAAACAGGAAAATATTTGCATATATTTGCTTTGCCGCTCCAAAGAATATCCAAGCACATCAGGAGTGAGAGAACAACAGGGAGTGTGTGTGTTTCATCTCTATTATGGGGCTCGAGAGACAAACATCGGAAAACATGGGGGAAGAGGGAGGCACAATAAACAGACTGAAAGAGAGTGAATGAATGAGTGAAGAGAGAGTGAATGAATGAGTGAAGAGGGAGAGAATGAACGTGTCAGAATGGTGGAGTGTGATCTGTGCAGCGTGGAGAATCGGTCCTCAGTTTGCTTTGTGTCTCTCCAGCCAGCACAGAGACACACACAGAACCAGGAAAGTAGGTCGAGGATGAAAGGAGAGAGTGGGAACGACAGAGAGAGAAAGAAAAGAGTGAATAAGAGACAGAGAGAACTTTTGGAACTGTAATGTTTAATGAAAATGTTTTATTGTTTATTTCACTTTTGTTTATCTATTTCACTTGCTTTGGCAATGTAAACATGTGTTTCCCATGACAATAGAGCCCTTACATTGACATGGAATTTGAGAGGAGGAAAAAAAGGGAGATCGTGACACAGACTGATGATGGAGGGATGGAGACAGACAGACTGATGATGGAGGGATGGAGACAGACAGACTGATGATGGAGGGATGGAGACAGACAGACTGATGATGGAGGGATGGAGACAGACAGACTGATGATGGAGGGATGGAGACAGACAGACTGATGATGGAGGGATGGAGACAGACAGACTGATGATGGAGGGATGAAGACAGACAGACTGATGATGGAGGGATGGAGACAGACAGACTGATGATGGAGGGATGGAGACAGACAGACTGATGATGGAGGGATGGAGACAGACAGACTGATGATGGAGGGATGGAGACAGACAGACTGATGATGGAGGGATGGAGACAGACAGACTGATGATGGAGGGATGGAGACAGACAGACTGATGATGGAGGGATGGAGACAGACAGACTGATGATGGAGGGATGGAGACAGACAGACTGATGATGGAGGGATGAAGACAGACAGACTGATGATGGAGGGATGGAGACAGACAGACTGATGATGGAGGGATGGAGACAGACAGACTGATGATTTACATTTACATTACATTTAAGTCATTTAGCAGACGCTCTTATCCAGAGCGACTTACAAATTGGTGCATACACCTTATGACAACCAGTGGAACAGCCACTTGCATCTAAATCTTGTTGGGGGGTGAGAAGGGGGGTGAGAAGGATTACTTACCCTTACTTACCCTATCCTAGGTATTCCTTGAAGAGGTGGGGTTTCAGGTGTCTCCGGAAGGTGGTGATTGATGATGGAGGGATGAAGACAGACAGACTGATGATGGAGGGATGGAGACAGACAGACTGATGATGGAGGGATGGAGACAGACAGACTGATGATGGAGGGATGGAGACAGACAGACTGATGATGGAGGGATGGAGACAGACAGACTGATGATGGAGGGATGGAGACAGACAGACTGATGATGGAGGGATGGAGACAGACAGACTGATGATGGAGGGATGGAGACAGACAGACTGATGATGGAGGGATGGAGACAGACAGACTGATGATGGAGGGATGCAGACAGACAGACTGATGATGGAGGGATGGAGACAGAGACTGATGATGGAGGGATGGAGACAGACAGACTGATGATGGAGGGATGGAGACAGACAGACTGATGATGGAGGGATGAAGACAGACAGACTGATGATGGAGGGATGGAGACAGACAGACTGATGATGGAGGGATGGAGACAGACAGACTGATGATGGAGGGATGGAGACAGAGACTGATGATGGAGGGATGGAGACAGACAGACTGATGATGGAGGGATGGAGACAGACAGACTGATGATGGAGGGATGGAGACAGAGACTGATGATGGAGGGATGAAGACAGACAGACTGATGATGGAGGGATGGAGACAGACAGACTGATGATGGAGGGATGGAGACAGACAGACTGATGATGGAGGGATGAAGACAGACAGACTGATGATGGAGGGATGGAGACAGACAGACTGATGATGGAGGGATGGAGACAGACAGACTGATGATGGAGGGATGAAGACAGACAGACTGATGATGGAGGGATGCAGACAGACAGACTGATGATGGAGGGATGAAGACAGACAGACTGATGATGGAGGGATGGAGACAGACAGACTGATGATGGAGGGATGGAGACAGACAGACTGATGATGGAGGGATGAAGACAGACAGACTGATGATGGAGGGATGGAGACAGACAGACTGATGATGGAGGGATGGAGACAGACAGACTGATGATGGAGGGATGGAGACAGACAGACTGATGATGGAGGGATGGAGACAGACAGACTGATGATGGAGGGATGGAGACAGAGACTGATGATGGAGGGATGGAGACAGACAGACTGATGATGGAGGGATGGAGACAGACAGACTGATGAAGGAGGGATGGAGAGAGTGTGACCGAGGGAGGGAGAGAGGGGGAGGGAGAAAGTGAGACAGAAAATACAAGAAGCTAAAGGGGGCGGGGGGACTTCTTATGCCATCCCTCAACCCCTTCAGAAAAGAACCCTGATTATAACATCCATCTGTGCCTCTGACAGACAAGAAAATGGTGATCTGACTTCCGCACAGAGACAGAATGGACCAACTGACCTGTGCGTGTGCGTGTGTGTGTGTGTGTGTGTGTGTGTGTATAGAAAGGCCTAGTAGAGATAGAGAAGAGTATTGTGTGTGAGTTTAGATCCTAAGACAGTGGTGCTGAATGGACCTGAAGGCTATTAGCTCCCCCTTGCTATCTGCTAGCTAGGCTAGTGCATGACGGCAATCCCATCCTTTTATACCTGGGGTTTTCAACCAGTCCTTGTCCAGGGAGCCCCTCCCAGGCAAACCGGCAACCCAGGGACCCCCATCATACATCATGTCATCAGGTGAATGATAGTGGCAAGAAGAAGTAATCAACATTTCAAAACACATTTTTGCAAAGAGTAGCTGTTTAGCTGGTTAAACAAAAGTTAGCCATGTGTTGGCAAAAATGTATGTCACAAAAAAGCTTTCCAGCGGCACTTGCCTCGCTGGTAGCCTATTCGCAGGTGCTTTTCAAAGTCTATGGGCATTTCCATGATAATGGAATAACGCTAAGACTCAGATTTTCTATTTAAACAAATGTATTCCAAACAAAAACCATTGATTTCAGAACATAGAACTCTATGCAGAACATAGAACTCTATGCACAAGGACAGCTTTTAAAGGTCCAATGCAACCATTTTAATCACAACATCAAATCATTTCTGGGTAACAATTAAGTAACTTAACGTAATTGTTTACAATTAAAATTGGCCCTGTCCGGGGGTATCATTGGATGGGGCCACAGTGTCTCCTGACCCCTCCAGTCTCAGCCTCCAGTATTTATGCTGCAGTAGTTTATGTGTCGGGGGCTAGGGTCAGTTTGTTATATCTGGAGTACTTCTCCTGTCTTATCCGGTGTCCTGTGTGAATTTAAGTATGCTCTCTCTAATTCTCTCTTTCTCTCTCTCTCTCTGAGGACCTGAGCCCTAGGAACATGCCTCAGGACTACCTGGCATGATGACTCCTTGCTGTCCCCAGTCCACCTGGCCGTGCTGCTGCTCCAGTTTCAACTGTTCTGCCTGCGGCTATGGAATCCTGACCTGTTCACCGGACGTGCTACCTGTCCCAGACCTGCTGTTTTCAACTCTCTGGAGACAGCAGGAGCGGTAGAGATACTCTTAATGATCGGCTATGAAAAGCCAACTGACATTTACTCCTGGAGGTGCTGACCTGCTGCACCCTCGACAACTACTGTGATTATTATTATTTGACCATGCTGGTAATTTATGAACATTTGAACATCTTGGCCATGTTCTGTTATAATCTCCACCCGGCACAGCCAGAAGAGGACTGGCCACCCCACATAGCCCGGTTCCTCTCTAGGCTTCTTCCTAGGTTTTGGCCTTTCTAGGGAATTATTCCTAGGTGCTTCTACACCTGCATTGCTTGCTGTTTGGGGTTTTAGGCTGGGTTTCTGTACAGCACTTTGAGATATTAGCGGATGTAAGAAGGGCTATATAAATACATTTGAATTGATTTGATTTGAAAATGGTCAAAAAGAAACAAAAATAGCTTTTTAGTCTCAAGCAAGACTTTAGATAAAACTGTCTGGGAGAGGGGAAAATTGAAAACTAGCGGTTATTGGCAGAGACGTTTTGAACTCTTTCTTACTGGTCTATTAACTGATTTATTACCAGATGATGTCACCAAACAGGTCAAAACTCCATCCCACCACAACAGGCTGACATTTCAGGGGGTCTTTTCAAACAGCTCTCGCACTAAAACAGCTCTCGCATTATCATAATTTTTACAATTTCACAGTATTATTCCATCCTCAGTGTTGAAATATATTTAAAATACAGCAAAGGATGTTTTGGACTGCACTGGGCCTTTAAACATTTCCACAGAACATTTACATGAAGAACAGCTCAGACACAAAGTTTGGTAACAGAATTACGGTAAAATCTCACTCAGTTTTATTCTGTTGCCAAACTTTGCATCTGCACAGTATTTCCAATAAATGTCAAAGTAATAATTGTGCATAGAGTTTAATGCTTTGTTAAAACTTTGAATTCAATGGTCACAGCACAATTCCATTAACGTGGTATGTCAGATACTCCAGTGAGCGTAATTGGCTACGATGAGTATAATTTTCTCAAAACTAGGAGTTGAGAAGTAAAATTGACATCATTAGAAAGAAGGTATTCTCCTCTTTTCAAATGTTGTTGCTAGATATATTAATAAAAACATTTAGATAAAACAAATATTTTTCCCACTTTGTAAAAAAACAAAATTACAGTGCATTGGGAAAGTATTCAGACCCTTGACTTTTTCCACATTTTCTTACGTTACAGCCTTATTTTAAAATTGATTAAAATAATTGTTTTACCTCAATCTACCCACAATACCACATAATGACAAAGCGAAAACAGGTTTAGGATTTTTTGTTTTGTTTTTTGAAATACCTTATTTACATAAGCATTCAGACCCTTTTCGATGAGACTCAAAATTGAGCTCAGGTGCATCCTGTTTCCATTGATCTTCCTTGAGATGTTTCTACAACTTTATTGAAGTCCACCTGTGGTAAATTCAATTGATTGGACATGATTGGGAAATGCACCGCACCTGTCTATATAAGGTCCCACAGTTGACAGTGCATGTCAGAGCAAAAACTAAGCCATGAGGTTGAAGGAATTGTCTGTAGAGAGACGGGATTGTGTCGAGGCACAGATCTGGGGAAGGGTACCAAAATATTTCTGCTGCATTGAAGGTCCCCAAGAACACAGTGGCCTCCATCATTCTTAAATGGAAGAAGTTTGGAACTAGCAAGACTCTTCCTAGAGCTGGCCGCCTGGCCAAACTCAGTAATGGGGGAGAAGGGCCTTGGTCAGGGAGGTGACCAAGAACCTGATGGTCCCTCTGACAGAGCTCCAGAATTCCAATGTGGAAATGGAAGAATCTTCCAGAAGGACAACCATCTCTGCAGCACCACCAATCAGGCCTTTATGGTAGAGTGATGGTAGAGTGACCAGATGGAAGCCACTCCTCAGTAAAAGGCACATGACAGCCAACTTGGAGTTTGCAAAAAGGCACCTAAAGACTCTCAGATCATGAGAATCAAGATTATCTGGTCTGATGAAACCAAGATTCAACACTTTGGCCTGAATGCCAAGCGTCACGTCTGGGGAAACCTGGCACCATCCTAGGATGAAGCATGGTGGTGGCAACATCATGTGGTGGGGGTATTTTTCAGCGGAAGGGACTGGGAGACTAGTCAGGATCCAGGCAAAGATGAACAGTGCAAAGAACAGAGAGATCCTTGATGAAAACCTGGTCCAGAGCGCTCAGAACCTCAGGCTGGGGCGAAGGTTCACCTTCCAACAGAACAATGACCCTAAGCACACAGCTAAGACAACGCAGGAGTGGCTTCGGGACAAGTCTCTGAATGTCCTTTAGTGGCCCAGCCAGAGCCCGGACTTGAACCCAATCTAACATCTCTGGAGAGACATGAAAATAGCTATGCAGCAACGCTCAGCATCCAACTTGACAGAGCTTGAGAGGATCTGCAGAGAATGGGAGAAACTCCCCAAATACAAGAAGACTCAAGGCTGTAATCGCTACCTAAGTTGCTTCAACAAAGTACTGTGTAAAGGATCTGAATACTTATGTACACTCATATGATTGAGTGTAGTCTGGCCCAGGAGTGGGAAGGTGAACGGAAAGGCTCTGGAGCAACGAACCGCCCTTGCTGTCTCTGCCTGGCCGGTTCCCCTCTTTCCACTGGGATTCTCTGCCTCTAACCCTGTTACGGGGCTGAGTCACTGGCTTGCTGGGGCTCTCTCGTGCCGTCCCTGGGGGGTGCGTCACCTGGGTGGGTTGATTCACTGTTGTGGTCGGCCTGTCTGGGTTGCCCCCCTTGGGTTGTACCGTGGCGGAGATCTTTGTGGGCTATACTCGGCCTTGTCTCAGGATGGTAAGTTGGTGGTTGAAGATATCCCTCTAGTGGTGTGGGGGATGTGCTTTGGCAAAGTGGGTGGGGTTATATCCTTCCTGTTTGGCCCTGTCCGGGGTGTCCTCGGATGGGGCCACAGTGTCTCCTGACCCCTCCTGTCTCAGCCTCCAGTATTTATGCTGCAGTAGTTTATGTGTCGGGGGCTAGGGTCAGTTTGTTATATCTGGAGTACTTCTCCTGTCCTATTCGGTGTCCTGTGTGAATCTAAGTGTGCGTTCTCTAATTCTCTCCTTCTCTCTTTCTTTCTCTCTCTCGGAGGACCTGAGCCCTAGGACCATGTCCCAGGACTACCTGACATGAGGACTCCTTGCTGTCCCCAGTCCACCTGGCCATGCTCCTGCTCCAGTTTCAACTGACCTGAGCCCTAGGACCGTGCCCCAGGACTACCTGACATGAAGGCTCCTTGCTGTCCCCAGTCCACCTGACTGTGCTGCTGCTCCAGTTTCAACTGTTCTGCCTTATTATTATTCGACCATGCTGGTCATTTATGAACATTTGAACATCTTGGTCATGTTCTGTTATAATCTCTACCCGGCACAGCCAGAAGAGGACTGGCCACCCCACATAGCCCGGTTCCTCTCTAGGTTTCTTCCTAGGTTTTGGCCTTTCTAGGGAGTTTTTCCTAGCCACCGTGCTTTTACACCTGCATTGTTTGCTGTTTGGGGTTTTAGGCTGGGTTTCTGTACAGCACTTTGAGATATCAGCTGATGTACGAAGGGCTATATAAATAAATTTGATTTGATTTGATTGATGTAAATGTGAGTTCAGTTTTATATTTTTAACAAATTTGCAAAAAATTCTAAAAACCAGTTTTTGCTTTGTCATTATGGGGTATTGTATGTAGATTGATGAGGGGGAAAAACTAATTTAATCCATTTTAGAATAAGGCTGTAAAGTAACAAAATGTGGAAGAAGTCAAGGGGTCTGAATACTTTCCAAATGCACTGTATATATTTTCAGACCCCCTGGGCCCGTGGAACCCTGGTTGAATACCCCTCGCGTAATGCCCCTGGTTGAATACCCCTCGCGTAATGCCCCTGGTTGAATACCCCTCGCGTAATGCCCCTGGTTGAATACCCCTCGTGTAATGCCCCTGGTTAAATACCCCTGGTTTACACCACTCATTCCCAAACTATTATATGAAAATAGAACATACAAAACGTAGACAAATTGACAACAAAAAAAAGCAGAATTAATATGAATAGATCATTATGTTCCATATCAGTCATTAAAGACAGGCTGGGGAGAGATACCTCCTACTCCATCTTTCTAATTTCCTTTTTTTAAACTCTTCATCTGTCGCTCCGCATTCGTTCAGTTACTCCCTGCTCAGTCTGAAGGTGGTGGGCAGGCAGAAGCATGCATGATGTCCCAATTTACACTGCTATAAATAAATAACCCTAACAGGGAGCGACAGAGAGTGAGATGAGACAGAGAGAGACAGATGAAAGTGAGAGGATAGAGAGGAAAATACTTGAGGGGTGCTCTTGATCCTAAACCAAGTAATTATCACTAGTCTCATCTTAACCCAGAGGCTGGTTATCAGTCCCTAGCCTGATCTGAACCCAGAGGCTTGTTATCAGTAACTAGTCTCATCTGAACCCAGAGGCTTGTTATCAGTCACTAGTCTCATCTTAACCCAGAGGCTTGTTATCAGTCACTAGCCTCATCTGAACCCAGAGGCTTGTTATCAGTAACTAGTCTCATCTGAACCCAGAGGCTTGTTATCAGTCACTAGCCTCATCTTAACCCAGAGGCTTGTTATCAGTCACTAGCCTCATCTTAACCCAGAGGCTTGTTATCAGTCACTAGTCTCATCTGAACCCAGAGGCTTGCTATCAGTCACTAGTCTCATCTGAACCCAGAGGCTGGTTATCAGTCACTAGCCTCATCTGAACCCAGAGGCTTGTTATCAGTCACTAGTCTCATCTTAACCCAGAGACTTGTTATCAGTAACTAGTCTCATCTGAACCCAGAGGCTTGTTATCAGTCACGAGTCTCATCTGAACCCAGAGGCTTGTTATCAGTAACTAGTCTCATCTGAACCCAGAGGCTTGTTATCAGTCACTAGTCTCATCTGAACCCAGAGGCTTGTTATCAGTCACTAGTCTCATCTGAACCCAGAGGCTTGTTATCAGTAACTAGTCTCATCTGAACCCAGAGGCTTGTTATCAGTAACTAGTCTCATCTGAACCCAGAGGCTTGTTATCAGTAACTAGTCTCATCTGAACCCAGAGGCTTGTTATCAGTCACTAGTCTCATCTGAACCCAGAGGCTTGTTATCAGTAACTAGTCTCATCTGAACCCAGAGGCTTGTTATCAGTAACTAGTCCCATCTGAACCCAGAGGCTTGTTATCAGTAACTAGTCTCATCTGAACCCAGAGGCTTGTTATCAGTCACTAGTCTCATCTGAACCCAGAGGCTTGTTATCAGTCACTAGTCTCATCTGAACCCAGAGGCTTGTTATCAGTAACTAGTCTCATCTGAACCCAGAGGCTTGTTATCAGTAACTAGTCTCATCTGAACCCAGAGGCTTGTTATCAGTCACTAGTCTCATCTGAACCCAGAGGCTTGTTATCAGTCACTAGTCTCATCTGAACCCAGAGGCTTGTTATCAGTCACTAGTCTCATCTTAACCCAGAGGCTTGTTATCAGTCACTAGTCTCATCTGAACCCAGAGGCTTGTTATCAGTAACTAGCCTCATCTGAACCCAGAGGCTTGTTATCAGTAACTAGTCTCATCTGAACCCAGAGGCTTGTTATCAGTCACTAGTCTCATCTGAACCCAGAGGCTTGTTATCAGTCACTAGTCTCATCTTAACCCAGAGGCTTGTTATCAGTCACTAGTCTCATCTGAACCCAGAGGCTTGTTATCAGTAACTAGCCTCATCTGAACCCAGAGGCTTGTTATCAGTCACTAGTCTCATCTTAACCCAGAGGCTTGTTATCAGTAACTAGTCTCATCTGAACCCAGAGGCTTGTTATCAGTAACTAGTCTCATCTGAACCCAGAGGCTTGTTATCAGTAACTAGTCTCATCTGAACCCAGAGGCTTGTTATCAGTCACTAGTCTCATCTGAACCCAGAGGCTTGTTATCAGTAACTAGTCTCATCTGAACCCAGAGGCTTGTTATCAGTCACTAGTCTCATCTGAACCCAGAGGCTTGTTATCAGTCACTAGTCTCATCTGAACCCAGAGGCTTGTTATCAGTCACTAGTCTCATCTGAACCCAGAGGCTTGTTATCAGTCACTAGTCTCATCTGAACCCAGAGGCTTGTTATCAGTAACTAGTCTCATCTGAACCCAGAGGCTTGTTATCAGTCACTAGTCTCATCTGAACCCAGAGGCTTGTCAGTAGAGCAGTACAACAACGTGTCCATGCAGTAAGACCACCCCTCTCTCTCCCTCACCACACCCAAACACACAGACACAAAAACAACTCTGAGGCTAAACTAAATGAAGGGCAACAAAAGAGAAGGCATCACAATGGAGTAAGATGTCTACAGAAGCCTCATCAGAAGATCAGAGCCTCTACCTCCAAGACAAACCTAGAGCCTTGAAAGACCACGTCGACAGGTAACACACAGGTAACACACAGGTAACACACAGGTAACACACAGGTAACACACAGGTAACACATACGCACATACAGAAACAGGAGAAATTGTTGTTTTCTTCAGTCTTTGTCTCTGGGTCCATCTAGAAACCTCATACTGAAGGGTCACTGGGCTTTGATGAGACAAGAGACAGAGGGGACACAGTGTTGTGTGTTTGTTCCAAACTGCCAATCTGTGTTCACAACCCTTTATAATATGGTCTGTCCTTCCTAAAGCTTGTCTAGTCACTGGGAAGTCCCCAATTTTATACACTCTACTCACCTTACTTCCCAGTCCTTGACCAGGCTCATCCTCCTAAACCCTGTCTAACACACAAGCCACACACAAAAACACCCACCCCGGCCATAATCATCTTAAAGGTTTTTACTCACCAAAGTAACAACACAGTGTGGTCAAAGACTTAGTAACTTAGTTAAAGGTAACCAGATCGTGACAACTACAAACATATTTATGTTTTAGCATTTTTTTTAAACATATATTTATTAACTTATTTTAGGATATCTTCGGAAATACCCACAATGCATGATTTCTCAACATTTATATGGAGAACCGATGGTACCGAGCTAGTTCCAGCTAGCTAACATCAGCTGCTATCCATGCTAGCATGTAATTACATTCCAAACCAAGTGCTGGCGCTGGTGAGCTACTATGTACACGAAGAAGAAACCATATAAATTCATTTAGAAAAACGGCATTTCCTCTTTTCCTGTGTGTTTGGTAGTGTTAGTCGAGCGAGCGCACTAGCAGTTTTCCATTGTTTGTCGTTAGTGCAGTAATACCTACATATTGCAGTAATACCCTCAAGGACGGTGTTACGACTCATTTGTGGCCCAAAAACGAAAAGCTAGCTTTGAAGTGGGACCAGTGTGTCCGGTTGAAGCGAGCGGATTGGAGTATTGGAACAGTATGTGGTGCTCATTTCACCCCAGAGGACTTCGATGGCTTAGTATGTATAACCAGCGGAAGGCAGGATTAGGTATGCGACTGACAGAAACCAGGTGCTGGGCCGAGTGTGAATGTGAAGCCTACAACCTGTATTTCCTACCGACCTACCGGTATCACGAGTGTCAGCAGTTTGTAAGTCGCTCTGGATAAGAGCGTCTGCTAAATGACTTAAATGTAAATGTAAATGATGGCGATAAATCGGTTAAATTTAGTGTAGATTTACCTCACTATATCACTATTGGATTAGCTGACTCTCCCTCGGTTGGTGAAACAGCCTCTCCCACTGAAGGCCTCTCCTTGGCTCTTCTGTGACTTTGGTAGTTAACTCAGCTGTCAATCTGTAATTCTCCGCTCTCTCTACTGACTGGGCTAGCTAGTACGTTAAAATGACAAACTTAAAGCCTCCGGAATGGCGCAGCGATGTCCGGGGTACGGGGTGGTTTGGCCGGCCAGGACGTCCTCGTCTCATCATGCTCTAGTGACTCCTTGTGGTGGGCCATGCACCAGAAAACTGACTTGGACGGTGTTTCCTCTGACACAATGGTGCGGTTGACTTCCGGGTTAAGCCAGCAGTGTGTCAAGAAGCAGTGCGGCTTGGCAGGGTTGTGTTTCGGGAGGACGCATGGCTCTCGACCTTCGCCTCTCCCGAGTCCGTACGGGAGTTGCAGAGATGAGACAAGACTAACTACCAATTGGATACTACAAAATTGGGGAGAAAAGGGGGTAAAAGTAAAACCAACTTTTAATGTAGCTGTAAGCTAGGTGTTGATTGCAACTGGCTGACTCATGCAGTGCTAATGTAACGTTCACAGGCTGGTAGGGCTAACGTTAGCAGGCTGGTAGGGCTAACGTTAGCAGGCTGGTAGGGCTAACGTTAGCAGGCTGGTAGGGCTAACGTTAGCAGGCTGGTAGGGCTAACGTTAGCAGGCTGGTAGGGGTAACGCTAGCAGGCTGGTAGGGGTAACGCTAGCAGGCTGGTAGGAGTAACGTTAGCAGGCTGGTAGGGGTAACGCTAGCAGGCTGGTAGGAGTAACGTTAGCAGGCTGGTAGGGGTAACGTTAGCAGCTGGTAGGGGTAACGTTAGCAGCTGGTAGGGGTAACGTTAGCAGGCTGGTAGGGGTAACGTTAGCAGGCTGGTAGGGGTAACGTTAGCAGGCTGGTAGGGGTAACGTTAGCAGGCTGGTAGGGCTAACGTTAGCAGGCTGGTAGGGCTAACGCTAGCAGGCTGGTAGGAGTAACGTTCGCAGGCTGGTAGGGGTAACGTTAGCAGGCTGGTAGGGGTAACGTTAGCAGGCTGGTAGGGGTAACGTTAGCAGGCTGGTAGGGGTGTTATTGCAAACATTTCGGCTTCATTTTAAGTTAAAAATGTGTAGTTATTTATGTTATCGGGAATTGGCTAGCTTGGCTGGGTCCTCCATATTACGTCACACCCTGCATTCTTTGGAATTCTGATCAGTTTTATGTTTAAAGTTAGGTGTAACTTTGTATTGGGAATTTTGATTAGTATTTTAATGCAAATCCATATGTTACATGTGGTTATGTTTATGCTACCTAACCTTTAAAGAGAATGTGATATGGTGACTGGTGAGAATGGGGTCAAGCTGTGTGGGATAATAGGGGACTGAGTGAGATTGGAGCCTAGCTTGGCCTCCCAGCTACAATGAGGGACTAATCGCTCATATCTATGCCTGAAGTAACGACACACACACACACACACACACACGACTGTGCTGTGAGCTCAAAAGGTCCTGATGGGAGGCTGTAACACAACCTTACACGCTAGAGCAGAGAAAACACACTAGCTTAGAACAGGGCTGACAATACATGTATCAGCCAGGCCACAGGCCACGTAAGAACTGTTCTGCCAAAAGAAGCATGGACTGGGAGGGTGGGAAACAGAGGCAGTGTGTGTGCGTGTGTGTGCGCTTCTCACCTCCAGTGCGGCCCAGGCCGACATGGACAGCGGGGTGCAGGCTGCCCTCATTGTTGAGCAGGTGAGGCAGGTGGTGGTAGATGTTTGGCACCTGGAGAGGCTTCCTACTGGCCAGCTCCTTCAGCAGCTTCTGGGTCTCATCTTACCGAGATACAGGAAGGAATCATAGAGTTACAACTGGTAGAATGGTTGAGAAAAGGGGACCATCTCACTCTCCCAAAAGCTTGGCTGTTGTGTTAAAACCCGCCAATTCAGACAGAAAGAGGGCAATGGGTCTGCACTCAGAAAGATGTCACATAAAGCTCATTTTTAGAATGTTGTATTATTTCACTGCATTGGGTACACAGACGTTACGACTTTGCAGCCTTCTTCAGCGTGTAGGTACAATTTTATCTTCATTCAAAACAGCATTTGTAAAGAACAACTGATGAGTAGCTGGTGCTTCAAAATCAGGCTTGACATTCATCTGCCAATCAGGGATGTGGCTTTTCTGGTCTACCTGTATACAAGTTAGTTACGAAGAAATACAGAGTTCTAGGGTAAGCTGGCACGAAGGGCAATTCATCAATCAGTTGACTTACAGTAGCAGTCAAAAGTTTTAGAACACCTACTCATTACGGGGTTTTTCTTTATTTTTACTATTTTCTACATTGTAGAATAAAAAACTATGAAATAACACATATGGAATTATGTAGTAACCCCCCTCCCCCCCCAAAAAAAAAAAGTGTTAAAAAATATATATTAAAAGTAGCCACCCTTTGCCTTGATGACAGCTTTGCAGACTCTTGGCATTCTCTCAACCAGCTTCACCTGGAATGCTTTTCCAACAGTCTTGAAGGAGTTCCCACATATGCTGGGCACTTGTTGGCTGCTTTTTCTTAACTCTGCAGTCCAACTCATCTCAAACCATCTCAATTGGATGAAGGTCGGTTGATTGAAGTCCAGGTCATCTCATGCAGAACTTCATCACTCTCCTTCTTGGTCAAATAGCCCTTACACAGCCTGGAGGTGTGTTGGGTCATTGTCCGGTTGAAAAACAGCTTCACGGTGGGAACCACACATGCAGAGATCATCCGTTCACCTATTCTGCGTCTCACAAAGACATGGCGGTTAGAACCAAAAATCTCAAATTTGGACTCATCAGACCAAAGGAATGATTTCCAACAGTCTAATGTCCATTGCTCGTGTTTCTTGGCCCAAGCAAGTCTCTTCTTCTTATTGGTGTCCTTTGGTAGTCATTTCGTTGCAGCAATTCAACCATGAAGGCCTGATTCACTCAGTTGATGTTGAGATGTGTCTGTTACTTGAACTCTGAAGCATTTATTTGGGCTGCAATTTCTGAGGCTGGTAACTCTAATGAACTTATCCTCTGCAGCAGAGGTAACTCTGGGTCTTTCTTTCCTGTGGCGGTCCTCATGAGAGCCAGTTTCATCATAGCACTTGATGGTTTTTGCGACTGCACACAAGTTCTTGAAATGTTCAGGATTGACTGACTTTCATGTCTTAAAGTAATAATGGACTGTTGTTTATTTGAGCTGTTCTTGCCATAATATGGACTTGGTATTTTACCAAATAGGGCTGTCTACTATATACCAGCCCTACCTTGTCACAATACAACTGATTGGCTCAAACGCATTGAGGAAATACATTTCACAAATTAACAAGGTATTCATTTAAATTAATTCCAGGTGACTTCCTCATGAGTAGGTGTGTCCAAACTTTTGACTGGTACTGTTGGTGTCTGCTCACTTGGATACATTATATAATTTCATGAGATAGATTACCAGAAAGGACATCAGCATCAGTTGTTCATAAACATGTGGGACTGACTCAAACTATTTGCAAAATCTGCTATGGACAATCTTCTTGTGTAACAGTCTAAAATGTGGCCTATAGGAATGAGGTGAAATCTAGTTCTTCTTTTAAACCATGTGGAGATAGAGAATTTAATTCATACATGTATATCCAGACGTCTTCTGTTTGGAGTCATTTGTTGTCGTAATCAATGTGTGGTGGATGAACGTTTTCAATCCAAACGCAACGCAATTCATTAATAAAATGATTTTGTTCAAAGAACGTTTCTCGCAACTGGCGAATCAGAGAATCATAGAGTTAAACTGGTAGAACGGTTGAGAATCATAGCATTAGACTGGTAGAACGGTTGAGATTCATAGTATTAGACTGGTAGAACGGTTGAGAATCATAGCATTAGACTGGTAGAACGGTTGAGAATCATAGCATTAGACTGGTAGAACGGTTGAGAATCATAGCATTAGACTAGTAGAACGGTTGAGAATCATAGCATTAGACTAGTAGAACGGTTGAGATTCATAGCATTAGACTGGTAGAACGGTTGAGAATCATAGCATTAGACTGGTAGAACGGTTGAGAATCATAGCATTAGACTGGTAGAACGGTTGAGAATCATAGCATTAGACTGGTAGAACGGTTGAGAATCATAGCATTAGACTAGTAGAACGGTTGAGAATCATAGCATTAGACTGGTAGAACGGTTGAGAATCATAGCATTAGACTAGTAGAACGGTTGAGAATCATAGCATTAGACTAGTAGAACGGTTGAGAATCATAGCATTAGACTAGTAGAACGGTTGAGAATCATAGCATTAGACTGGTAGAACGGTTGAGAATCATAGCATTGGACTGGTAGAACGGTTGAGAATCATAGCATTAGACTAGTAGAACGGTTGAGAATCATAGCATTAGACTAGTAGAACGGTTGAGAATCATAGCATTAGACTAGTAGAACGGTTGAGAATCATAGCATTAGACTGGTAGAACGGTTGAGAATCATAGCATTAGACTAGTAGAACGGTTGAGAATCATAGCATTAGACATGTAGAACGGTTGAGAATCATAGCATTAGACATGTAGAACGGTTGAGAATCATAGCATTAGACTGGTAGAACGGTTGAGAATCATAGCATTAGACTGGTAGAACGGTTGAGATTCATAGCATTAGACTGGTAGAACGGTTGAGAATCATAGCATTAGACTAGTAGAACGGTTGAGAATCATAGCATTAGACTAGTAGAACGGTTGAGATTCATAGCATTAGACTGGTAGAACGGTTGAGAATCATAGCATTAGACTGGTAGAACGGTTGAGATTCATAGCATTAGACTGGTAGAACGGTTGAGAATCATAGCATTAGACTGGTAGAATGGTTGAGAATCATAGCATTAGACTGGTAGAACGGTTGAGATTCATAGCATTAGACTGGTAGAACGGTTGAGATTCATAGCATTAGACTGGTAGAACGGTTGAGAATCATAGCATTAAACTGGTAGAACGGTTGAGAATCATAGCATTAGACTAGTAGAACGGTTGAGATTCATAGCATTAGACTGGTAGAACGGTTGAGAATCATAGCATTAAACTGGTAGAACGGTTGAGAATCATAGCATTAGACTAGTAGAACGGTTGAGAATCATAGCATTAGACATGTGGAACGGTTGAGAATCATAGCATTAGACTGGTAGAACGGTTGAGAATCATAGCATTAGACTAGTAGAACGGTTGAGAATCATAGCATTAGACTAGTAGAACGGTTGAGAATCATAGCATTAGACTAGTAGAACGGTTGAGAATCATAGCATTAGACTGGTAGAACGGTTGAGAATCATAGCATTAGACTAGTAGAACGGTTGAGAATCATAGCATTAGACTAGTAGAACGGTTGAGAATCATAGCATTAGACTGGTAGAACGGTTGAGAATCATAGCATTAGACTGGTAGAACGGTTGAGAATCATAGCATTAGACATGTAGAACGGTTGAGAATCATAGCATTAGACTGGTAGAACGGTTGAGAATCATAGCATTAGACTGGTAGAATGGTTGAGAATCATAGCATTAGACTGGTAGAACGGTTGAGAATCATAGCATTAGACATGTAGAACGGTTGAGAATCATAGCATTAGACTGGTAGAACGGTTGAGAATCATAGCATTAGACTGGTAGAATGGTTGAGAATCATAGCATTAGACTGGTAGAACGGTTGAGATTCATAGCATTAGACTGGTAGAACAGTTGAGATTCATAGCATTAGACTGGTAGAACGGTTGAGAATCATAGCATTAGACTGGTAGAACGGTTGAGATTCATAGCATTAGACTGGTAGAACGGTTGAGATTCATAGCATTAGACTAGTAGAACGGTTGAGAATCATAGCATTAGACTGGTAGAACGGTTGAGATTCATAGCATTAGACTAGTAGAACGGTTGAGAATCATAGCATTAGACTGGTAGAACGGTTGAGATTCATAGCATTAGACTAGTGGAACGGTTGAGAATCATAGCATTAGACTGGTAGAACGGTTGAGAATCATAGCATTAAACTGGTAGAACGGTTGAGAATCATAGCATTAAACTGGTAGAATGGTTGAGATTCATAGCATTAGACTGGTAGAACGGTTGAGAATCATAGCATTAAACTGGTAGAATGGTTGAGATTCATAGCATTAGACTGGTAGAACGGTTGAGATTCATAGCATTAGACATGTGGAACGGTTGAGAATCATAGCATTAGACTAGTAGAACGGTTGAGATTCATAGCATTAGACTGGTAGAACGGTTGAGAATCATAGCATTAGACTGGTAGAACGGTTGAGATTCATAGCATTAGACATGTGGAACGGTTGAGAATCATAGCATTAGACTGGTAGAACGGTTGAGATTCATAGCATTAGACTGGTAGAACGGTTGAGATTCATAGCATTAGACTGGTAGAACGGTTGAGAATCATAGCATTAAACTGGTAGAACGGTTGAGAATCATAGCATTAGACTAGTAGAACGGTTGAGATTCATAGCATTAGACTGGTAGAACGTTGAGATTCATAGCATTAGACTGGTAGAACGGTTGAGAATCATAGCATTAGACTGGGTAGAACGGTTGAGAATCATAGCATTAGACTGGTAGAACGGTTGAGAATCATAGCATTAGACTGGTAGAACGGTTGAGAATCATAGCATTAAACTGGTAGAACGGTTGAGAATCATAGCATTAGACTGGTAGAACGGTTGAGAATCATAGCATTAGACTGGTAGAACGGTTGAGAATCATAGCATTAGACTGGTAGAACGGTTGAGAATCATAGCATTAGACTGGTAGAACGGTTGAGATTCATAGCATTAGACTGGTAGAACGGTTGAGATTCATAGCATTAGACTGGTAGAACGGTTGAGAATCATAGCATTAGACTGGTAGAACGGTTGAGATTCATAGCATTAGACTGGTAGAACGGTTGAGAATCATAGCATTAGACTGGTAGAACGGTTGAGAATCATAGCATTAGACTGGTAGAACGGTTGAGATTCATAGCATTAGACTGGTAGAACGGTTGAGATTCATAGCATTAGACTGGTAGAACGGTTGAGAATCATAGCATTAAACTGGTAGAACGGTTGAGAATCATAGCATTAAACTGGTAGAACGGTTGAGAATCATAGCATTAGACTAGTAGAACGGTTGAGATTCATAGCATTAGACTGGTAGAACGGTTGAGAATCATAGCATTAAACTGGTAGAACGGTTGAGAATCATAGCATTAGACATGTGGAACGGTTGAGAATCATAGCATTAGACTGGTAGAACGGTTGAGAATCATAGCATTAGACTGGTAGAACGGTTGAGATTCATAGCATTAGACATGTGGAACGGTTGAGAATCATAGCATTAGACTGGTAGAACGGTTGAGATTCATAGCATTAGACTGGTAGAACGGTTGAGATTCATAGCATTAGACTGGTAGAACGGTTGAGAATCATAGCATTAAACTGGTAGAACGGTTGAGAATCATAGCATTAGACTAGTAGAACGGTTGAGATTCATAGCATTAGACTGGTAGAACGGTTGAGAATCATAGCATTAAACTGGTAGAACGGTTGAGAATCATAGCATTAGACTAGTAGAACGGTTGAGATTCATAGCATTAGACCGGTAGAACGGTTGAGATTCATAGCATTAGACTGGTAGAACGGTTGAGAATCATAGCATTAGACTGGTAGAACGGTTGAGAATCATAGCATTAGACTGGTAGAACGGTTGAGAATCATAGCATTAGACTGGTAGAACGGTTGAGAATCATAGCATTAAACTGGTAGAACGGTTGAGAATCATAGCATTAGACTGGTAGAACGGTTGAGAATCATAGCATTAGACTGGTAGAACGGTTGAGAATCATAGCATTAGACTGGTAGAACGGTTGAGAATCATAGCATTAGACTAGTAGAACGGTTGAGATTCATAGCATTAGACTGGTAGAACGGTTGAGATTCATAGCATTAGACTGGTAGAACGGTTGAGAATCATAGCATTAGACTGGTAGAACGGTTGAGAATCATAGCATTAGACTGGTAGAACGGTTGAGAATCATAGCATTAGACTGGTAGAACGGTTGAGAATCATAGCATTAAACTGGTAGAACGGTTGAGAATCATAGCATTAGACTGGTAGAACGGTTGAGAATCATAGCATTAGACTGGTAGAACGGTTGAGAATCATAGCATTAGACTGGTAGAACGGTTGAGAATCATAGCATTAGACTGGTAGAACGGTTGAGAATCATAGCATTAGACTGGTAGAACGGTTGAGATTCATAGCATTAGACTGGTAGAACGGTTGAGATTCATAGCATTAGACTGGTAGAACGGTTGAGATTCATAGCATTAGACATGTGGAACGGTTGAGAATCATAGCATTAGACTAGTAGAACGGTTGAGATTCATAGCATTAGACTGGTAGAACGGTTGAGAATCATAGCATTAGACTGGTAGAACGGTTGAGATTCATAGCATTAGACATGTGGAACGGTTGAGAATCATAGCATTAGACTGGTAGAACGGTTGAGAATCATAGCATTAAACTGGTAGAACGGTTGAGAATCATAGCATTAGACTAGTAGAACGGTTGAGATTCATAGCATTAGACTGGTAGAACGGTTGAGATTCATAGCATTAGACTGGTAGAACAGTTGAGAATCATAGCATTAGACTGGTAGAACGGTTGAGATTCATAGCATTAGACTGGTAGAACGGTTGAGAATCATAGCATTAGACTGGTAGAACGGTTGAGAATCATAGCATTAGACTGGTAGAACGGTTGAGATTCATAGCATTAGACTGGTAGAACGGTTGAGATTCATAGCATTAGACTAGTAGAACGGTTGAGAATCATAGCATTAGACATGTGGAACGGTTGAGAATCATAGCATTAGACTGGTAGAACGCTCTCTCCACTGGCTTCCAGTTGAAGCTCGCATCCGCTACAAGACCATGGTGCTTGCCTACGGAGCTGTGAGGGGAACGGCTCCTCAGTACCTCCAGGCTCTGATCAGGCCCTACACCCAAACAAGGGCACTGCGTTCATCCACCTCTGGCCTGCTCGCCTCCCTACCACTGAGGAAGTACAGTTCCCGCTCAGCCCAGTCAAAACTGTTCGCTGCTCTGGCCCCCCAATGGTGGAACAAACCCCCTCACGACGCCAGGACAGCGGAGTCAATCACCACCTTCCGGAGACACCTGAAACCCCACCTCTTTAAGGAATACCTAGGATAGGATAAGTAATCCTTCTCACCCCCCTTTAAGATTTAGATGCACTATTGTAAAGTGACTGTTCCACTGGATGTCATAAGGTGGATGCACCAATTTGTAAGTCGCTCTGGATAAGAGCGTCTGCTAAATGACTTAAATGTAAATGTAAATGTAGTTGAGAATCATAGCATTAGACTGGTAGAACGGTTGAGATTCATAGCATTAGACTGGTAGAACGGTTGAGAATCATAGCATTAGACTGGTAGAACAGTTGAGAATCATAGCATTAGACTGGTAGAACGGTTGAGATTCATAGCATTAGACTGGTAGAACAGTTGAGATTCATAGCATTAGACTGGTAGAACGGTTGAGAATCATAGCATTAGACATGTAGAACGGTTGAGAAAAACAGTCATAGAATTAGCAGAATGTTTGAGAAAAAACAGAATTATAGAAGCAGAACGAGTAGAACAATTCCATTCAGAGCAAAGTCCCGGGTGGAGGGGAGGATTAGAGCATGATGTTAATTCTAATTCAAGTCTAGCATGACTAAAGGCCTGGTTAGGATGGAGATGGTCTGAAGCCTGAGAGCAGCAGTAAGACTAAGGGGGCAGGCACTATTAGATAGGAGAACTGAATGATCCAGTCTATTATCTCTTCTACATTAATGGCAGAGTTCCGAAAGGGGGGATTCAGCTTGAATGGGTCTTTTTGTGTGTGTATATTGTGATGGGTAACCTGAGAAGCTGGTAAATGTAGATCCATCCTGGGAGTGTCGGTGTGTGTAGATCCATCATGGGTGGATGGATGGGGGTGTGTGTGTACCTGAGAAGTTGGTGAGAGCGTCCTTGCTGCCGTTGGTCTCAGCGATGACCCGTCTGAACTGCTCCAGGATGTTGTTGAGCTCTGAGGAGCGCTGCAGGGTCCGGTGCTCGGCCACACGGAGGCGCTCTTTCAGGGCATGGAACTCCCTCTGGTACGCTACCAACTTCTCTATAGGGACAGAGAGGGGGACGGAGAGGGGTGGGGTTAGATCTTCTGCTCATTATTCCAACAATGTGTCCCAGTGTAACGTGTTCTAATACAAAATAGAATATGAAGTGCTGTTAGAACCTTCCAAACTGTTCTGTCAGCGGGCAGTACACTTCTCCCTTAGCAGTGCTTGACCTCTATGTATCTTCAGAACACGACATCAATGTGATTTATCACTATACAGTAACAACAACCAATACAAGCAATGAACCCTGTGACAAAAGATCGCTCTGAGACCCAATCTGGCTCTGCTTCAGGCAGGCATACTCTATTTTCTAGATTGAAAACACACATAGCAATTGAGTTGTTAAAAGTGTCTGTTGTTATGGATGACCCTGCTCCTAAACCACTTCCCCCTTGAGGATAACATGTTTACAGCAAATGGGATACCAAACAAAGAGCTCTCTCCCTCTCTCCCCAGGACTAGAGCATGTGGGGGAGGGGTGGAGAGGAACCTTGTCATCCTCAGTGCAGTGACAACCACTCCCTCTCTGTCTTTTCTAGTCCCCTTATTGCCCGTTCTCTACCTCCTTGTCATCTCTTTCTCTCTTACACCCTACCTCTCTCTTTCCTCCTCCTCCGGTCACTCATCTCGCTCCTCCTCTCTTTCTCTCTTACACCCTACCTCTCTCTTTCCTCTTCCTCCGGTCACTCATCTCGCTCCTCCTCTCTTTCCTCTTCCTCCGGTCACTCATCTCGCTCCTCCTCTCTTCCCTCTTCCTCCGGTCACTCATCTCGCTCCTCCTCTCTTCCCTCTTCCTCCGGTCACTCATCTCGCTCCTCCTCTCTTCCCTCTTCCTCCGGTCACTCATCTCGCTCCTCCTCTCTTCCCTCTTCCTCCGGTCACTCATCTCGCTCCTCCTCTCATTCCGTCCCCCCTCCTTTACCTCTTCTCCTCCCTTCCTCTACCCCTCCTAATACTCTCTACATCCCCCTTCCCTCCAGTGCCATCCTGTCATAATTGTCAGTGTGATTCATGTGAAGGTGGTTAATTTATTCATGGTAGCTAGTGATGAGGGTGTGATGGGGCAGGACAGGGTCACTGACAAGATACAAACGGTCCTTATACACACACACACTTATTATTCTTTCCACCAGCATCCCACTTGACGCAATGCGCTTTCCACCAGCATCCCACTTGACCCAATGCTCTTTCCACCAGCATCCCACTTGACCCAATGCGCTTTCCACCAGCATCCCACTTGACCCAATGCTCTTTCCACCAGCATCCCACTTGACGCAATGCGCTTTCCACGAGCATCCCACTTGACCCAATGCTCTTTCCACCAGCATCCCACTTGACCCAATGCGCTTTCCACCAGCATCCCACTTGACCCAATGCTCTTTCGCTTTCCACCAGCATCCCACTTGACCCAATGCGCTTTCCACCAGCATCCCACTTGACCCAATGCTCTTTCCACCAGCTTTCCACCAGCATCCCACTTGACCCAATGCTCTTTCCACCAGCATCCCACTTGACCCAATGCGCTTTCCACCAGCATCCCACTTGACCCAATGCTCTTTCCACCAGCATCCCACTTGACGCAATGCGCTTTCCACCAGCATCCCACTTGACCCAATGCGCTTTCCACCAGCATCCCACTTGACCCAACGCGCTTTCCACCAGCATCCCACTTGACCCAATGCGCTTTCCACCAGCATCCCACTTGACCCAATGCTCTTTCCACCAGCATCCCACTTGACGCAATGCGCTTTCCACCAGCATCCCACTTGACCCAATGCGCTTTCCACCAGCATCCCACTTGACCCAATGCGCTTTCCACCAGCATCCCACTTGACCCAATGCGCTTTCCACCAGCATCCCACTTGACCCAATGCGCTTTCCACCAGCATCCCACTTGACCCAATGCTCTTTCCACCAGCATCCCACTTGACCCAATGCGCTTTCCACCAGCATCCCACTTGACCCAATGCTCTTTCCACAAGAATACAGTCACACAATAATAACATTGCAGCACAACTCACCGACTAATGACATTATTGTTTGCTTGCATGCTGTCTCACACCCATACTCAACCAACAATACCCAGTCTCACACCCATACTCAACCCACAATATCCAGTCTCACACCCATACTCAACCCACAATACCCAGTCTCACACCCATACTCAACCCACAATACCCAGTCTCACACCCATACTCAACCCACAATATCCAGTCTCACACCCATACTCAACCCACAATATCCAGTCTCACACCCATACTCAACCCACAATATCCAGTCTCACACCCATACTCAACCCACAATATCCAGTCTCACACCCATACTCAACCCACAATATCCAGTCTCACACCCATACTCAACCCACAATACCCAGTCTCACACCCATACTCAACCCACAATACCCAGTCTCACACCCATACTCAACCCACAATATCCAGTCTCACACCCATACTCAACCCACAATATCCAGTCTCACACCCATACTCAACCCACAATATCCAGTCTCACACCCATACTCAACCCACAATATCCAGTCTCACACCCATACTCAACCCACAATATCCAGTCTCACACCCATACACAACCCACAATATCCAGTCTCACACCCATACTCAACCCACAATATCCAGTCTCACACCCATACTCAACCCAAAATATCCATACTCAACCCACAATATCCAGTCTCACACCCATACTCAACCCAAAATATCCATACTCAACCCACAATATCCAGTCTCACACCCATACTCAACCCACAATATCCAGTCTCACACCCATACTCAACCCAAAATATCCATACTCAACCCACAATATCCAGTCTCACACCCATACTCAACCCAAAATATCCATACTCAACCCACAATATCCAGTCTCACACAATATCCAGTCTCACACCCATACTCAACCCACAATATCCAGTCTCACACCCATACTCAACCCACAATATTCCAGTCTCACACCCATACTCAACCCACAATATCCAGTCTCACAGCCATACTCAACCCACAATATCCAGTCTCACACCCATACTCAACCCACAATATCCAGTCTCACACCCATACTCATCCCACAATATCCAGTCTCACACCCATACTCATCCCACAATATCCAGTCTCACACCCATACTCAACCAACTATATACAGTCTCACACCCATACTCAACCCAAAATATACAGTCTCACACCCATACTCATCCCACAATATCCAGTCTCACACCCATACTCAACCCACTATATACAGTCTCACACCCCTACTCAACCGACTATATCCAGTCTCACACCCATACTCATCCCACAATATCCAGTCTCACACCCATACTCATCCCACAATATCCAGTCTCACACCCATACCAATCCCACAATATCCAGTCTCACACCCATACTCAACCCACAATATCCAGTCTCACACCCATACTCAACCCACAATATTCCAGTCTCACACCCATACTCAACCCACAATATCCAGTCTCACACCCATACTCAACCCACAATATCCAGTCTCACACCCATACTCAACCCACAATATCCAGTCTCACACCCATACTCAACCCACTATATACAGTCTCACACCCATACTCAACCCACAATATCCAGTCTCACACCCATACTCAACCCACAATATCCAGTCTCACACCCATACTCATCCCACAATATCCAGTCTCACACCCATACTCATCCCACAATATCCAGTCTCACACCCATACTCAACCCACTATATACAGTCTCACGCCCCTACTCAACCCACTATATCCAGTCTCACACCCATACTCATCCCACAATATCCAGTCTCACACCCATACTCAACCCACAATATCCAGTCTCACACCCATACTCAACCCACAATATCCAGTCTCACACCCATACTCATCCCACAATATCCAGTCTCACACCCATACTCATCCCACAATATCCAGTCTCACACCCATACTCAACCCACAATATCCAGTCTCACACCCATACTCATCCCACAATATCCAGTCTCACACCCATACTCATCCCACAATATCCATACTCAACCCGCGATATCCAGTCTCACACCCATACTCAACCCACAATATCCAGTCTCACACCCATACTCAACCCACAATATCCAGTCTCACACCCATACTCAACCCACAATATCCAGTCTCACACCCATACTCAACCCACAATATCCCACTCCCACTCCACCAGTAACACTCAGTCACCGATTCATGCAGCTGACGGTGTGATCATGACTGTTAATAAGGGACAGTATTAGTGTGTATGTGTTGCAATATTGATGTGGATGTGGGTGGCTGAGTTAACTTGCTGCTGAAATATTCTCTTTTTTACCCTCTACCCCCTTCTCTCTCACCCTCTCCATCCTCCCTCTTTCTTTTAGTGTCCTCTGGAGAACCAGGCATCTCTGCAAAAGGCCCTGTATAGGGGCAGGGGACTGGAACAATTCCCATACAACATGTTGAGACGGGCACAATCAAAATAAACCAAGACATTCATTAGAGCTTTGTTTTGTTTCATACCCAATTACAGAGTGAAAATGGAGAATGTGTGTGATGCTGAGAGCATGTGTTGAGAGAGAAATAAAGAGAGAGGATAGAATGATGAGCAGAACAGAGAAGAGAAGTCACATCAAATTGTCTCAAAGCCACTGATCCCCAGGGGTCTCATTTATTAACTGTGCGAACAAACAAAATATTCCCCTCTTCGCTTGACATCATGGGAAAATCAAAAGAAATCAGCCAAGAACTCAGAAAAGATATTGGAGACCTCCACAAGTCTGGTTCATCCTTGGGAGCAATTTCCGAATGCCTGAAGGCACCACGTTAATCTGTACAAATAATAGTACGCAAGTATAAACACCATGGGACCACACAGCCGTCATACCGCTCAGGAAGGAGACTCGTTCTGTCTCCTAGAGTTGAACGTACTTTGGTGCAAAAAGTGAATCAATCCCAGAACAACAGCAAAGGTCCTTGTGAAGATGCTGGAGGAAACAGGTACACAGGTATCTATATCCACAGTGAAACGAGTCCTATATCGACATAACCTGAAAGGCCGCTCAGCAAGGAAGAAGCCACTGCTCCAAAACCGCCATAAAAAAGCCAGACTATGGTTTGAAACTGCACATGGGGACAAAGATCGTACTTTTTGGAGAAATGTCCTCTGGTCTGATGAAACAAAAATAGAACTGTTTGGCCATAATGACCATTGTTATGTTTGGAGGAAAAAGGGTGAGGCTTGCAAGCCGAAGAACACCATCCCAATCGTGAAGCTCGGGGGTGGCAGCATCATGTTGTGGGGGTGCTTTGCTGCAGGAGGGACTGGTGCACTTCACAAAATAGAATGCATCATGAGGTATCAAATCAAATCAAATTTATTTGTCACATACACATGGTTAGCAGATGCGAGTGTAGCGAAATGTTTGTGCTTCTAGTTCCGACAATGCAGTAATAACCAACAAGTAATCTAACTAACAATTCCAAAACTACTGTCTTATACACGGTGTAAGGGGATAAAGAATATGTACATAAGGATATATGAATGAGTGATGGTACAGAGCAGCATAGGCAAGATACAGTAGATGGTATCGAGTACAGTATATACATATGAAATGAGTATGTAAACAAAGTGGCATAGTTAAAGTGGCTAGTGATACATGTATTACATAAGGATGCAGTCGATGATATTGAGTACAGTATATACGTATGCATATGAGATGAATAATGTAGGGTAAGTAACATTATATAAGGTAGCATTGTTTAAAGTGGCTAGTGATATATTTACATCATTTCCCATCAATTCCCATTATTAAAGTGGCTGGAGTTGAGTCAGTGTCAGTGTGTTGGCAGCAGCCACTCAATGTTAGTGGTGGCTGTTTAACAGTCTGATGGCCTTGAGATAGAAGCTGTTTTTCAGTCTCTCGGTCCCAGCTTTGATGCACCTGTACTGACCTTGCCTTCTGGATGATAGCGGGGTGAACAGGCAGTGGCTCGGGTGGTTGATGTCCTTGATGATCTTTATGGCCTTCCTGTAACATCGGGTAGTGTAGGTGTCCTGGAGGGCAGGTAGTTTGCCCCCGGTGATGCGTTGTGCAGACCTCACTACCCTCTGGAGAGCCTTACGGTTGAGGGCGGAGCATTTGCCGTACCAGGCGGTGATACAGCCCGCCAGGATGCTCTCGATTGTGCATCTGTAGAAGTTTGTGAGTGCTTTTGGTGACAAGCCGAATTTCTTCAGCCTCCTGAGGTTGAAGAGGCGCTGCTGCGCCTTCTTCACGACGCTGTCTGTGTGAGTGGACCAATTCAGTTTGTCTGTGATGTGTATGCCGAGGAACTTAAAACTTGCTACCCTCTCCACTACTGTTCCATTGATGTGGATAGGGGGGTGTTCCCTCTGCTGTTTCCTGAAGTCCACAATCATCTCCTTAGTTTTGTTGACGTTGAGTGTGAAGTTATTTTCCTGACACCACACTCCGAGGGCCCTCACCTCCTCCCTGTAGGCCGTCTCGTCGTTGTTGGTAATCAAGCCTACCACTGTAGTGTCGTCCGCAAACTTGATGATTGAGTTGGAAGCGTGCGTGGCCACGCAGTCATGGGTGAACAGGGAGTACAGGAGAGGGCTCAGAACGCACCCTTGTGGGGCCCCAGTGTTGAGGATCAGCGGGGAGGAGATGTTGTTGCCTACCCTCACCACCTGGGGGCGGCCCGTCAGGAAGTCCAGTACCCAGTTACCCAGGGTTTTGAGCTTGATGACGAGCTTGGAGGGTACTATGGTGTTGAATGCCGAGCTGTCGTCGATTAACAGCATTCTCACATAGGTATTCCTCTTGTCCAGATGGGTTAGGGCAGTGTGCAGTGTGGTTGAGATTGCATCGTCTGTGGACCTATTTGGGCGGTAAGCAAATTGGAGTGGGTCTAGGGTGTCAGGTAGGGTGGAGGTGATATGGTCCTTGACTAGTCTCTCAAAGCACTTCATGATGACGGAAGTGAGTGCTACGGGGCGGTAGTCGTTTAGCTCAGTTACCTTAGCTTTCTTGGGAACAGGAACAATGGTGGCCCTCTTGAAGCATGTGGGAACAGCAGACTGGTATAGGGATTGATTGAATATGTCCGTAAACACACCGGCCAGCTGGTCTGCGCATGCTCTGAGGGCAAGGCTGGGGATGCCGTCTGGGCCTGCAGCCTTGCGAGGGTTAACACGTTTAAATGTCTTACTCACCTCGGCTGCAGTGAAGGAGAGACCGCATGTTTCCGTTGCAGGCCGTTGCAGGCCGTGTCAGTGGCACTGTATTGTCCTCAAAGCGGGCAAAAAAAGTTATTTAGTCTGCCTGGGAGCAAGACATCCTGGTCCGTGACTGGGCTGGATTTCTTCCTGTAGTCCGTGATTGACTGTAGACCCTGCCACATGCCTCTTGTGTCTGAGGTAGGAAAATTATGTGGATATATTGAAGCAACATCTCAAGACATCAGTCAGGAAGTTAAAGCTTGGTCGCAAATGGGTCTTCCAAATGGACAATGACCCCAAGCATACTTCCAAAGTTGTGGCAAAATGGCTTAAGGACAACAAAGTCAAGGTATTGGAGTGGCCATCACAAAGCCCTGACCACAATCCTATAGAAAATTTGTGAGCAGAACTGAGAAAGCGTGTGCGAGCAAGGAGGCCTACAAACCTGTCTCAGTTACACCAAGTTAAACGGTTCCAAACGTCTTCCATTTAAGAATGATGGAGGCCACTGTGTTCTTGGGGACCTTCAATGCTGCAGACATTTTTTGGTACACTTCCCCAGATCTGTGCCTCGACACAATCCTGTGTCATGACTCTCCTGTGAGGCTCCAAAGATCAGGTTTACAATGGATCTGACTTCCACCAGACCCCTCTCACTCGCAGAGGAGGGATTGATGTGGGGGTTTTATGACACCTCATGCCAATTGTATGCATCAGAGGACTCTTTTAGATCTTCAGTAGTGGTGATTGGAATCTCTGTGTGTTTATCATTTAGTTAGTTAGTAGATAAACAATTAAATCAATGTGTGGTACAGAATGATCAGTAAAGCTGGGGTTTGTGCAGATGCAAGGAGTATGCAACATTCAGAATTATGAGACTGATATGCGGTAATGATAAATAAATTACTGTTATCGATAGATATCTTATATATCATCTAGAGTTTAATTCAGGAGATGGTAACTCGTTAAACTTATTCCGTGGTGCCCCAAATCCTAATGAGTTTATTGTTACATGATTTAATTTAATCGAGTAACAATTAAAAACATTGTGGATTCGATACATAAGTCATCAGATTAATGAAAGTCACATCATGACACCTGTCTCTGAGCTCTATGTACAAATTCCTTTGACCACATGGCTTGGTTTTTGCTCTGATATGCACTGTGGGACCTTATGTAGACAGGTGTGTGCCTTTCCAAATCATGTCCAATCAATTGAATTTACCACAGGTTGTCACAGATTCCCCCGGTACTGCTGCTCATACCGTTCACCAGCTCCGGAGGTCTACATCACCGGCCTTCTAGGCTTCACTGAACTGGATCATTACCACCAACCCCAGACTGTCTTGTCTCATTACGCACACCTGGTTCCCATTCCCCCTGATTAGTATGTGTATGTATGTATGAGCCCTCTGTTCCCCATTGTCCTTGTCGGTTATTGTTACCATGTCCATTGGTCCTTTGAGTACCTGTGCTGTTATTTCGGCTTCCATGCTGCGTGTTATTGTTACCATGTCCATTGGTCCTGTGAGTACCTGTGCTGTTATTTCGGCTTCCATGCTGCGTGTTATTGTGCACTTGTTTCAAGGGTCTCGTGCCGTGTATTGTTTAGAGGTTTACACCTCTCTCTTGTTTGGGTGGAGAAAATAAACCCCGCTATTACGTATTCCTGCGCCTGTCTCCAATCATCATGCATCTCAGCTCAACTTCAACTCTCATAGCAAAGGTTCTGAATACTTATGTAAATAAGCTATTTCTATTTTTAATAAATTTGAAATATTTTCTAAAAACCTGTTTGTCATTATGGGGTATTGTCTGTAGATTGAGGGGGGGTGGAAACAATTTAATCAATTTTAGAATAAGGCTGTAACATAACAAAATGTGGAAAAAGTCAAGGGGTCTGAATACTTTCCAAATGCACTGTACCCCTTCTTTCTCCATCCACAAACACAGGCTACACAGACCAATAGACTTATGCTCCAGCAGATGAGCATCACCCAGTCACAACCACGAGAATGACAGAGGAAATGACACCACCCTATGAGGCATGGCTAGAGCTGTTGTAGTGACTGTTTTACTGCCACACCAGCAGTCATGAGTCATGGCCGCAGTCACTGTAATCTCATTTTCTGCACTCCGAACATGCGTTGGTAGTACCCAACTCGCTAATGACCGTCAGGTCGCTAATGGCCTGGTACTCAGGGCTCCACCGTCCCTCTAACCACTGTGACAGTAATACAAATGCAATCAAAAATCAAATCAAACATTTATCATCAAAACAGTACCGTGTTTCTAAAAAAAATACAAAAGAAATGTGTTTTTGCCACACTGTGATCAATTTCAAGAAAGAAGTTCAACAAAAGGTTGAGTGGAAAACATGGTCATTGTAGATGTTGTTTCAAAGTCTAACACAACAAAATGGGTTGCGCTTTCTAAGGTGATTCACTCCACCATATGCATATTAGAATGCATGAACCTATACACAAGACCAAGGCCAAAATGTCATTCATTTTCCTTCAAATAATGACTGTTCCGTTATACAATGCATAGCCTACCTCATATTACACACAGCAGAAAAACATCAAACAAAACTGTCTTTGGTACATGATTGGTCTAGCCCAGTGGTTCCCAACATTTTTACAGTTCCGTACCCCTTCAAACATTCAACCTCCAGCTGTACCCCCTCCACCAGGGTCAGCGCACACTCAAATGTTGTTGTTTTTGCCATCATTGTAAGCTAACCACACACACACACACTATAAGATATTTTGAATAAACATAAGAATGACTGAGTTTTTGTCACAACCCAGCTCATGGGAATTGACAAAGAGCTCTTATGGGACCAGGGCACAAATAATCATCAATACATTTTGCTCTTTATTTAACCATCTTACATATAAAACCTTATTTGTTCATTGAAAAGTGTGAATAACTCACCACAGGTTAATGAGAAGGGTGTGCTTGAAAGGATCCACATAACTCTGCAATGTTGTGTTGTATTGGAGAGTCTCAGTCTTAAATCATTTCCCACACACAGTCTGTTTTCATGCTAGTGAGGGCAGAGAATCCACTCTCACATAGGTACGCGGTTGCAAAGAGCTCCAACTTCTTATTCATAGCCTCAATTTTGTCCCGCACATTGAATATAGTTGCGGAGAGTCCCTGTAATCGTAGATTCAGATCATTCAGGATCATTCATCCAGATTGGCCAGTCGTGTGAGAAACTCGTCATCATTCAAGTGGTCAGACAAGTGAAAATTAGTCAGTAAAGAAAACATTCTCGTCACTAAATTTTTTTTAAACGTGTTGATACTTTGCCCCTTTATAACCAGCGCACTTCTGTATGTTGTAAAAGGGTTACATGGTCGCTGCGCATATCATTGCATAGTGCAGAAAATACACGAGGGTTCAGGGGCCTTGCTTTAACAAAGTTAACCATTTTCACTGTAGTGTCTAACACGTCTTTCAAGCTGTCAGGCATTCCCTTGGCAGCAAGAGCCTCTCGGTGGATGCTGCAGTGTACCCAAGTGGCGTCGAGGGCAACTGCTTGCATTCACGTTACCACTCCACTATGTTTCCCTGTCATGGCTTTTGCGCCATCAGTAGTGATACCAACACATCTTGACCCCTATTTGAGGTCACAAAGCTGTCCAGTACTTTAAAAATATCCTCTCCTGTTGTCCTGGTTTCCAGTGGTTTGCGGAAGAGGATGTCTTCCTTAATTGACCCCCCATAAATGTAACAGACATACCAGAAGCTGTGCCAGGCCCGCCACGTCTGTTGACTCATCCAGCTGTAACACACAATTCACTGGCTTGTATGCGAAGCAGTAAATGTTTCAAAACATCTGCCATGTCACGGATGCGTTGTAAAACCGTGTTTGACGAAGACATTGTCTGTATAGTTTTTTTTGCCTTTTCCCTCAGCATTGTCCCAGACATATTTGCGGCAGCAGGAAGAAGTCCTCCACAATAGTATGAGGCTTGCCTGTCCTAGCCACTCGGTAACTCACCATATAATATGCTTCTAGTACCTTCTTATTAATGGTATCTGTTGCTTTTTATACGTCTTACTAATCGAAAGTAAAAAACTCCTGTGACTTATTTTCCAAATTGGCATGTTTTGTTTCTAAATGTCTGCTGCACAAGAGTGAAGGTTTTATCAAGTTGTGAGATATATGTGCAAAAGTACTATGGCTGAGGAAAGACAATACTCCCAATATAAGTGAACCTCAAATCAATGTAGTTCTCATCATATTTGCACGTCTTCGATGGTCCAATGTCCCTGTCTGTTGTTCGGTGCTTTCCCGGGTAAAGGGGGGAGTAGCTTGGTGCTTTCCCGGGTAAAGGGGGGAGTAGCTTGGTGCTTTCCCGGGTAAAGGGGGGAGTAGCTTGGTGCTTTCCCGGGTAAAGGGGGGAGTAGCTTGGTGCTTTCCCGGGTAAAGGGGGGAGTAGCTTGGTGCTTTCCCGGGTAAAGGGGAGTAGCTTGGTGCTTTCCCGGGTAAGGGGAGTAGCTTTGCTTTCCGGGTAAGGGGAGTAGCTTGGTGCTTTCCCGGGTAAGGGGGAGTAGCTTGGTGCTTTCCCGGTAAGGGGGAGTAGCTTGGTGCTTTCCGGGTAAAGGGGGAATAGCTTGGTGCTTTCCCGGGTAAAGGGGAGTAGCTTGGTGCTTTCCCGGGTAAAGGGGGGAGTAGCTTGGTGCTTTCCCGGGTAAAGGGGGGAGTAGCTTGGTGCTTTCCCAAATGGTAAAGGGGAGTAGCTTGGTGCTTTCCCGGGTAAAGGGGAGTAGCTTAGTGCTTTCCCGGGTAAAGGGGAGTAGCTTGGTGCTTTCCCGGTAAGGGGAGTAGCTTGGCTGCTTTCGGGTAAGGGGGAGTAGCTTGGTGCTTTCCCGGGTAAGGGAGGGAGCTACTGGTGCTTTCCCGGGTAAAGGGGAACTCTTTGCTTTCAAGGTAAAGGGGAACGTAGCTTGGCTTTCCCGGGTAAGGGGAGTAGCTTATTCAAGGCTTTCCCGGGTAAAGGGGCAGCAGCTCTTCGGCTGCATCAGATTCACAACTGTCAGTGTCCATGCTAGCTGGTCTAACAACAAATATAGAATTACTGATGCTAGTAGTGGATGTGCTCGTGGAAGTAGAACAACTTGTGTCAGGTGCAGGTGTAGTACTGCTGTTAGTAGTAGTAGACGCTCCAAACTCTTTATACAAGAGTCTGGGAGAGAACGTATAGGCCTAGACGCTCCAAACTCTTTATACAAGAGTCTGGGAGAGAACGTATATAGGCCTAGACGCTCCAAACTCTTTATACAAGAGTCTGGGAGAGAACGTATATAGGCCTAGACGCTCCAAACTCTTTATACAAGAGTCTGGGAGAGAACGTATAGGCCTAGACGCTCCAAACTCTTTATACAAGAGTCTGGGAGAGAACGTATATAGGCCTAGACGCTCCAAACTCTTTATACAAGAGTCTGGAAGAGAACGTATAGGCCTAGACGCTCCAAACTCTTTATTCAAGAGTCTGGGAGAGAACGTATATAGGCCTAGACGCTCCAAACTCTTTATACAAGAGTCTGGGAGAGAACGTATATAGGCCTAGACGCTCCAAACTCTTTATACAAGAGTCTGGGAGAGAACGTATAGGCCTAGACGCTCCAAACTCTTTATTCAAGAGTCTGGGAGAGAACGTATATAGGCCTAGACGCTCCAAACTCTTTATTCAAGAGTCTGGGAGAGAACGTATAGGCCTAGACGCTCCAAACTCTTTATTCAAGAGTCTGGGAGAGAACGTATAGGCCTAGACGCTCCAAACTCTTTATACAAGAGTCTGGGAGAGAACGTATAGGCCTAGACGCTCCAAACTCTTTATTCAAGAGTCTGGGAGAGAACGTATATAGGCCTAGACGCTCCAAACTCTTTATACAAGAGTCTGGGAGAGAACGTATATAGGCCTAGACGCTCCAAACTCTTTATACAAGAGTCTGGGAGAGAACGTATAGGCCTAGACGCTCCAAACTCTTTATACAAGAGTCTGGGAGAGAACGTATAGGCCTAGACGCTCCAAACTCTTTATACAAGAGTCTGGGAGAGAACGTATAGGCCTAGACGCTCCAAACTCTTTATTCAAGAGTCTGGGAGAGAACGTATAGGCCTAGACGCTCCAAACTCTTTATACAAGAGTCTGGGAGAGAACGTATAGGCCTAGACGCTCCAAACTCTTTATACAAGAGTCTGGGAGAGAACGTATATAGGCCTAGACGCTCCAAACTCTTTATACAAGAGTCTGGGAGAGAACGTATAGGCCTAGACGCTCCAAACTCTTTATTCAAGAGTCTGGGAGAGAACGTATAGGCCTAGACGCTCCAAACTCTTTATACAAGAGTCTGGGAGAGAACGTATAGGCCTAGACGCTCCAAACTCTTTATACAAGAGTCTGGGAGAGAACGTATAGGCCTAGACGCTCCAAACTCTTTATACAAGAGTCTGGGAGAGAACGTATATAGGCCTAGACGCTCCAAACTCTTTATACAAGAGTCTGGGAGAGAACGTATATAGGCCTAGACGCTCCAAACTCTTTATACAAGAGTCTGGGAGAGAACGTATAGGCCTAGACGCTCCAAACTCTTTATACAAGAGTCTGGGAGAGAACGTATATAGGCCTAGACGATGACGTTGCTTCACTGATTGTGCAAGACGGTTTACAGTTAGCCTACAATTATAGTACATTTGTATTTTATTTTGAATGGCTTAGTAAATAGGACATTTTTTTTATTTTCATAATTAATAGGCTGACGTGCGTTTCAAGCTTCTCTTCTCTCTCCTTCATTCCTTTCTCGAGCGCACAGAGAATGACATGTGTTTTGTTGTGAAAACATGTTACTACTGATGTTCCTGAACAGATTCCCCTTGGTTTCACTGGGTAGCTGCAGGAACAGAGTTGGAGAGCCCATGGCATACAGAGTACTGGGTAGCTGCAGGAACAGGGTTGGAGAGCCCATGGCATACAGAGTACTGGGTAGCTTCAGGAACAGAGTTGGAGAGCCCATGGCATACAGAGTACTGGGTAGCTGCAGGAACAGGGTTGGAGAGCCCATGGCATAGAGTACTGGGTAGCTTCAGGAACAGGGATGGAGAGCCCATGGCATACAGAGTACTGGGTAGCTGCAGGAACAGAGTTGGAGAGCCCATGGCATACAGATTCAGAGTACTGGGTAGCTTCAGGAACAGAGTTGGAGAGCCCATGGCATACAGAGTACTGGCTATCTTCAGGAACATGGTTGGAGAGCCCATGGCATACAGAGTACTGGCTAGCTTCAGGAACAGGGTTGGAGAGCCCATGGCATACAGAGTACTGGCTAGCTTCAGGAACAGGGTTGGAGAGCCCATGGCATACAGAGTACTGGCTAGCTTCAGGAACAGGGTTGGAGAGCCCATGGCATACAGAGTACTGGCTAGCTTCAGGAACAGGGTTGGAGAGCCCATGGCATACAGAGTACTGGCTAGCTGCAGGAACAGGGTTGGAGAGCCCATGGCATACAGAGTACTGGCTAGCTTCAGGAACAGGGTTGGAGAGCCCATGGCATACAGAGTACTGGGTAGCTGCAGGAACTTGGAGAGCAGGAACAGAGGGGTAGCTGCAGGAACAGAGTTGGAGAGCCCATGGCATACAGAGTACTGGGTAGCTGCAGGAACAGGGTTGGAGAGCCCATGGCATACAGAGTACTGGGTAGCTTCAGGAACAGAGTTGGAGAGCCCATGGCATACAGAGTACTGGGTAGCTGCAGGAACAGGGTTGGAGAGCCCATGGCATACAGAGTTTGGGCGGAATATCACCTGTTACGCAGCAAGAGGCTGCATGGTCCTCAAAACAGTGGTTGATGCATGGAGTGAAATAACCACAGTAGCCTACCCTGGAGTGAAATAACCACAGTAGCCTACCATGGAGTGAAATAACCACGAATCAAATCAAATTTTATTTGTCACATACACATGGTTAGCAGATGTTAATGCGAGTGTAGCGAAATGCTTGTGCTTCTAGTTCCGACAATGCAGTGATAACCAAGAAGTAATCTAACTAACAATTCCAAAACTACTATCTTATACACAGTGTAAGGGGATAAAGAATATGTACATAAGGATATATGAATGAGTGATGGTACAGAGCAGCATACAGTAGATGGTATCGAGTACAGTATATACATATGAGATGAGTATGTAGACAAAGTAAACAAAGTGGCATAGTTAAAGTGGCTAGTGATACATGTATTACATAAGGATGCAGTCGATGATGTAGAGTACAGTATATACGTATGCATATGAGATGAATAATGTAGGGTAAGTAACATTATATAAGGTAGCATTGTTTAAAGTGGCTAGTGATATATTTACATCATTTCCCATCAATTCCCATTATTAAAGTGGCTGGAGTTGGGTCAGTGTCAATGACAGTGTGTTGGCAGCAGCCACTCAATGTTAGTGGTGGCTGTTTAACAGTCTGATGGCCTTGAGATAGAAGCTGTTTTTCAGTCTCTCTGTCCCAGCTTTGATGCACCTGTACTGACCTCGCCTTCTGGACGATAGCGGGGTGAACAGGCAGTGGTTCGGGTGGTTGATGTCCTTGATGATCTTTATGGCCTTCCTGTAACATCGGGTGGTGTAGGTGTCCTGGAGGGCAGGTAGTTTGCCCCCGGTGATGCGTTGTGCAGACCTCACTACCCTCTGGAGAGCCTTACGGTTGTGGGCGGAGCAGTTGCCGTACCAGGCGGTGATACAGCCCGCCAGGATGCTCTCGATTGTGCATCTGTAGAAGTATGTGAGTGCTTTTGGTGACAAGCCAAATTTCTTCAGCCTCCTGAGGTTGAAGAGGCGCTGCTGCGCATTCTTCACGACGCTGTCAGTGTGAGTGGACCAATTCAGTTTGTCTGTGATGTGTATGCCGAGGAACTTAAAACTTGCTACCCTCTCCACTACTGTTCCATCGATGTGGATAGGGGGTTGTTCCCTCTGCTGTTTCCTGAAGTCCACAATCATCTCCTTAGTTTTGTTGACGTTGAGTGTGAGGTTATTTTCCTGACACCACACTCCGAGGGCCCTCACCTCCTCCCTGTAGGCCGTCTCGTCGTTGTTGGTAATCAAGCCTACCACTGTTGTGTCGTCCGCAAACTTGATGATTGAGTTGGAGCGTGCGTGGCCACGCAGTCGTGGGTGAACAGGGAGTACAGGAGAGGGCTCAGAACGCACCCTTGTGGGGCCCCCGTGTTGAGGATCAGCGGGGAGGAGATTTTGTTGCCTACCCTCACCACCTGGGGGCGGCCCGTCAGGAAGTCCAGTACCCAGTTGCACAGGGCGGGGTCGAGACCCAGGGTCTCGAGCTTGATGACGAGCTTGGAGGGTACTATGGTGTTGAATTCACAGTAGCCTACCATGGAGTGAAATAACCACAGTAGCCTACCATGGAGTGAAATAACCACAGTAGCCTACCATGGAGTGAAATAACCACAGTAGCCTACCATGGAGTGAAATAACCACAGTAGCCTACCATGGAGTGAAATAACCACAGTAGCCTACCATGGAGTGAAATAACCACAGTAGCCTACCATGGAGTGAAATAACCACAGTAGCCTACCCAGCATGATTGAAAAACAAACCAGCAGGAAAGTGGCCTCCAATCACTATTAGAGTGCATATGGACGTCTTTTTGCCCCTGTTCCTGCCCCGGCTCCTGCCCCTGTTCCTGCCCCTGTTCCTGCCCCTGTTCCTGCCCCGGTTCCTGCCCCGGTTCCTGCCCCGGTTCCTGTCCCGGTTCCTTCCCCGGTTCCTTCCCATTTGATAATGGACCATTATAAATCAAAACAAATTGTACATATTAGTAAAGACAATATTAAATTGAGAATAATCTGATGAGTGAAAATATGATCACTTGATGAGAGAACAGCGTATGGAGCCTGAGGCAAGGAGCAGAGCGCCAGCTTTATTTGTGACTTTCTCAAGTCATCAATATCCTTTAGTCGCATCATGCAGCCGATATGTTTTGATTTCTAAGACATTCTAAGGTTTGTATCATTCACAACTAAAGCTGCCAAATAACTCTAAATCTAGCATATAGGACCTGTTTCAAATGAGGACTTTTACACTCAACATGCAACTTCAAATGCACACTTGCAAGTTCAATATCAGTGCCTTCTGTAACTATTGGGACTGTTCTCCAGCACGTTGGATTTGAGATTATATAAATGACTATGACGTTAAAGTGCAGACTGTCAGCTTTAATTTGAGTGTATTATCATCCATACCTAGTGAACGTTTAGAAATTAAAGCACTTTTTGTACATGTCGCCCCTCGTATCTTTGGTCCCGTCTCATTCACTCCTCTGTGCACCTTCCCATTTACACCAGAGATCTGTGTATAATGATGAGATGCACGTCTCCGCCCAAATAATGGGAGTCGTTGTCCCAAAGTCAGGAAGGTAGGTGACAAGCTTAGATCCAAAATAAACCCATAGAAACACATTGGGCTTATTTTGGACAGATTTAAATGAGAGTGAAACCTCTCACTTCACCTCTTCCTCTATGGTTTAAACACACACACATCCCCTCCCCCTGCCTCTCACACCAACAAAGTTGAGAGATCACATGTTCCTCTCTGACAAGCGGTTTCAACTCGCTATTTGCATTCAAGGTTCGGTCCAACAGAATCAGTCATATGGGCACTACAACACATTGAGACATTATTTTACTGTAATAGAGAAGTTAACGTGTCTAACAATACCCTTTTTATGTCTCAACTCTCAAAATTACGGCAAAGCAGACTACTAAAAAGAGAGTATAAATGAACATTGATTCTGTAAAATGCTCAGTTTGTCGGGCTCGGCATTGGCGTACCACTAGCGGCATTTTAACCAAAGACCGTTATACTAGCTGTCTAGTCTGTGTTTTAGAAATGTGCAATAAGCATAAAACATAATTATAAGGAATTGGCAACTCGTTCTCATTCTGGGAAATAAGGTAGGCCACTTGATTTAAAACTCTGAACCAAGTGGACAGGCCAACATGCTTTTCAAACAGTTGGAGACAGACAGAAGGGCATGTTCATAACAACTCAACTGTTCAACCTTGTCATCTTGCAAATAGAGCCAAGTTGGCTACACTTGAAATATTAAGATTAGCTGGCTAATCACTAGAAAGTGGGCTTGAGAGATTGTTGAAGAGACCGGTGTTAATTTTATATAGCCTAATACCTGCTACAAGAAGTGAACTATTATTAGTGAATGTGCATTACGCATGGTTCTAGATACATTTGTAACAAAAAAGGTCATTTTCATAGACTTGAAAGCCAGATCATTGATTATTGCAAATAAAAAAAGCAGGTTAATCTATTTAGATAAATAATTACATGATTAGTGGGTGTTATGGTTGTGAAAGTCTTCTATTCAGCCCAGGTATAACTTCACAAGCCCTGAATTCATTAGATTATTTCTGACTGATTGAAATGCAGTGTATGGCCTGGTGCATAGCCAGATAACATACAGTAGGCCAACTCACATTCAGTTCTTCTGAAATACATTTTCTTCACATCATGTTTCTTTAGACCTGCCGGAAATAAATATTGGATTTATTGTGATGGTTTATGTTACATTTATTAGATCGTTTTTTATGTAGAAGTTCCAAAGGCACCAGCTTGTATGATGGAGGCACGGAGATGCTAAATGTGTTTATATTAATTTAACGGTCAGAAGACCAGCAGTCTTCTGCATGACAATAACCAGATGACAACATTTCATGACTGCCACCGCCCTGGTCAAGGCAGGTCCATAATGCTAACATTGTAAGAACAGACACACAGACAGACAGAAGTTTGGCAGAGCGACAGACAGACAGACAGAAGTTTGGCAGAGCGACAGACAGACAGACAGACAGACGTTTGGCAGAGCGACAGACAGACAGACAGAAGTTTGGCAGAGCGACAGACAGACAGACAGACAGACGTTTGGCAGAGCGACAGACAGACAGACAGACAGTTTGGCAGAGCGACAGACAGACAGACAGACAGACAGACAGACAGAAGTTTGGCAGAGCGACAGACAGACAGACAGAAGTTTGGCAGAGCGACAGACAGACAGACAGACAGAAGTTTGGCAGAGCGACAGACAGACAGACAGACAGAAGTTTGGCAGAGCGACAGACAGACAGACAGAAGTTTGGCAGAGCGACAGACAGACAGACAGACAGACAGACAGACAGACAGACAGACAGACAGACAGACAGAAGTTTGGCAGAGCGACAGACAGACAGAAGTTTGGCAGAGCGACAGACAGACAGACAGACAGAAGTTTGGCAGAGTGACAGACAGACAGACAGACAGACAGACAGAAGTTTGGCAGAGCGACAGACAGACAGAAGTTTGGCAGAGCGACAGACAGACAGACAGACAGACAGACAGACAGACAGACAGACAGACAGACAGACAGAGACAGACAGACAGAAGTTTGGCAGAGCGACAGACAGACAGACAGACAGACAGACAGACAGACAGACAGACAGACAGACAGGACACTGAAGTTTGGCAGAGCGACAGCAGTAGGAACCATGTCGACATTTCAGTCAAGCAACAGCCTTAAAGAAAATAGGTTGTGTGTGAATGGTATGTGTGGTCCATAGCGGACAAGAACAACCATAAGACTGTGTGACAATGGTCCTGTTTTCCTCCCTAGTCAGGATTGTGAATGTGGGGGCGGATGAGAACGGGAGAAGGGATGAATGAGAAGTAGTGTGCAGCAGACGAAGACACTCAGCCTGGGAAGAGGAAGGAGAAAGTGTCCCGTTAGTTAACTGACTTAATGGAGGACAGACTGTAGAAGCCTGTTCCTGTTCATTATGAGGTAGACCATCATCTGGGCTAGAGTGTGTGTGTTAGGCCTGCCACAATTACTGTATAACCCACGAGTATGGATGGACAACATGGAGTTACTGTATAACCCACGAGTATGGATGGACAACATGGAGTTACTGTATAACCCACGAGTATGGATGGACAACATGGAGTTACTGTATAACCCACGAGTATGGATGGACAACATGGAGTTACTGTATAACCCACGAGTATGGATGGACAACATGGAATGACTGTATAACCCACGAGTATGGATGGACAACATGGAGTTACTGTATAACCCACGAGTATGGATGGACAACATGGAGTTACTGTATAACCCACGAGTATGGATGGACAACATGGAATGACTGTATAACCCACGAGTATGGATGGACAACATGGAGTTACTGTATAACCCAAGAGTATGGATGGACAACATGGAGTTACTGTATAACCCACGAGTATGGATGGACAACATGGAGTTACTGTATAACCCACGAGTATGGATGGACAACATGGAATGACTGTATAACCCACGAGTATGGATGGACAACATGGAGTTACTGTATAACCCACGAGTATGGATGGACAACATGGAGTTACTGTATAACCCACGAGTATGGATGGACAACATGGAGTTACTGTATAACCCACGAGTATGGATGGACAACATGGAATGACTGTATAACCCACGAGTATGGATGGACAACATGGAATGACTGTATAACCCACGAATATGGATGGACAACATGGAATTACTGCCATAACATATTTAATATACACACACACACACATGGATGGACAACATGGACACACTGTATAACCACACACACACACACACACACATATAATATATATTTTTAAATGCTATTCGAACAGTTATTGCGGTGACTGCGATCATTTAGCTGGCCAATTACAGTCATCCAAAATTCCATGATCGTCACAGCCCTCGTGTTTGTGTACGTGTGTGTGTACGTACACACGTACTGTGTATTGTGTGTGTGTACGTACTGTGTATTGTGTGTGTGTACACTGTGTAATATACTGTGTATTGTTTAAACTGTGTATTGTGTGTGTGTACGTACTGTGTAGTTGTGTGTACGTACTGTGTATTGTGTGTGTGTACGTACTGTGTATTGTGTGTGTGTACGTACTGTGTATTGTGTGTGTGTACGTACTGTGTATTGTGTGTGTGTACGTACTGTGTATTGTGTGTGTGTACGTACTGTGTATTGTGTGTGTGTACGTACTGTGTATTGTGTGTGTGTACGTACTGTGTATTGTGTGTGTGTACGTACTGTGTATTGTGTGTGTGTGTACGTACTGTGTATTGTGTGTGTGTGTACGTACTGTGTATTGTGTGTGTGTGTACGTACTGTGTATTGTGTGTGTGTGTACGTACTGTGTATTGTGTGTGTGTGTACGTACTGTGTATTGTGTGTGTGTGTACGTACTGTGTATTGTGTGTGTGTGTACGTACTGTGTATTGTGTGTGTGTGTACGTACTGTGTATTGTGTGTGTGTGTACGTACTGTGTATTGTGTGTGTGTACGTACTGTGTATTGTGTGTGTGTACGTACTGTGTATTGTGTGTGTGTACGTACTGTGTATTGTGTGTGTGTACGTATTGTGTGTGTGTACGTATTGTGTGTATTGTGTGTACGTATTGTGTGTATTGTGTGTGTGTACGTATTGTGTGTATTGTGTACGTATGTGTGTGTGTGTTGTGTACGTACTGTGTATTGTGTGTGTGTACGTACTGTGTATTGTGTGTGTGTACGTACTGTGTATTGTGTGTGTGTACGTACTGTGTATTGTGTGTGTGTACGTACTGTGTATTGTGTGTGTGTACGTACTGTGTACTGTGTGTGTGTACGTACTGTGTACTGTATATGTGCGCACGTACTGTGTACTGTATATGTGCGCACGTACTGTACATGTGTGCACGTACTGTGTACTGTGTGTGTGTGCTGTGTGTGCACATACTGTGTGTGTGCTGTGTGTGTACGTACTGTGTACTGTGTGTGTGTGTGTGTGTACTGTGTGTGTGTGTGTGCTGTGTGTGTACGTACTGTGTACTGTGTGTGTGTGTGTACGTACTGTGTACTGTGTGTGTGTGTACGTACTGTGTACTGTGTGTGTGTGTGCTGTGTGTGTACGTACTGTGTGCTGTGTGTGTACATACTGTGTACTGTGTGTGTGTGTGTGTGTGTGTGTGCTGTGTGTGCTGTGTGTGTACGTACTGTGTACTGTGTGTGTGTGTGTGTGTGTACGTACTGTGTACTGTGTGTGTGTGTGTACGTACTGTGTACTGTGTGTGTGTGTGCTGTGTGTGTACGTACTGTGTACTGTGTGTGTATATACTGTGTACTGTGTGTGTGTGTACGTACTGTGTACTGTGTGTGTATATACTGTGTACTGTGTGTGTGTGTGTGTGTGTGTGTGTGTGTGTGTGTGTGTGTGTGTGTGCTGTGTGTGCACCCTTATCCTGAAGAGCAGGGCACAAACACTTCACCAGAGTTTCCGGGCGAAGGGTTTTGTCAGCACTCTCTCCCTCCACCTCTTCCCCCCTCGGCTCCTCTCCCTCCCTTCTATAATCTGGGCCCTTGGCTTCGCCTCCCTCTGTCTTTCTCTCCCTTTGGCCCCATTAGAAGCATCTGGCTGAGAGAGTCCCTATCTCTCAGCGTCAGAAAATATCACCACACAACCCATAGCAACACACACACAGCACATCGCAACACAAAGACCAAAAAATAGATATATACAGGCTTTTCCTATGTCCATCCCTCTCTCGCTCTCATTCTGTCTCCCTACGGGCATCAGAATTCCCCTCCGTTATCTTCAGAGTCAGTAGCATTCATTTGTCATAATAACACCTTTCTCCAGCTATTTTGGGACCATTGTGTTTGCAATGAACTGACAAAGGAACGACAGACCAGAGCTGAGAGGAGAAACATGCCACGGACGGAAAGAGAGAAAATGGAAGGAAGTGTTAGAGGAGAGGAGGTAGAACTGGAGGGAGGGATTTATTTGAACTTTGAACCTTTTTAACCTCAACTGTGCTGATTAGCCTAATAGTAATGTCTCCTTCCATTACACTGTTTACTGAAAGCAGCCAACTCTCACCACAGATATTAGCACTTAGACTTCTGTTCCCATTGAGCAGTTGTTGTTCCATAGGTTCTGCACCGACCTCCATTAGCAAGGTCTCGTCAATAGAGAGTAGCACACCGCTGGGGAGTAAACTTCTGTCGGAGATCTTGCTGCCCTACATTCCGAGATCTCACAAATTGAGAAGTGCACATTCTTGTGGGTCATTCAGTAGGCTGCTTGACCATTTAGAAAGCTGATTCTCAGAGCCATTATTCAGAGTCATGTGACGAAATGGGAGTGGCAATAAATTGATATGTTGGATTATTCAATAATGCGAAAACAACTGTTTCGCAATTATGACACACACAAAATTGACTGTTACACACAAACACACTCAAGTCTCTTAAATGCAGAGCCACCTTACACAATCCAAGAAACATAGGTCTAAAGACACAGAGACAGACACAATTAGCATCTAGGCCTATCCACACCATTCTCACAGTGTCCTCTGCATGCCCACTAACACTGAGCTTTCAAATACTTCACTTTCAGAGTGACTCACTGCCTGAGGCTAAGCAGACTAAACACCCACACGGAAACGAGAATTAAAGAAAGTAGGACCAAGGGTGAAAGAGAGGGGGGACGATGAAATACGCTGGATAAAGAGGAGAGAGATGACGATCAGAGACGCCGAGAGAGATGACGATCAGAGACCCGGAGAGCGATGACGATCAGAGACCCGGAGAGCGATGACGATCAGAGACCCAGAGAGAGATGACGATCAGAGACCCGGAGAGAGATGACGATCAGAGACCCCGAGAGAGATGACGATCAGAGACCCAGAGAGAGATGACGATCAGAGACCCAGAGAGAGATGACGATCAGAGACCCAGAGAGATGACGATCAGAGACCCCGAGAGAGATGACGATCAGAGACCCCGAGAGAGATGACGATCAGAGACCCCGAGAGAGATGACGATCAGAGACCCCGAGAGAGATGACGATCAGAGACCCCGAGAGAGATGACGATCAGAGACCCCGAGAGAGATGACGATCAGAGACCCCGAGAGAGATGACGATCAGAGACCCCGAGAGAGATGCCGATCAGAGACCCCGAGAGAGATGCCGATCAGAGAGCCCGAGAGAGATGCCGATCAGAGAGCCCGAGAGAGATGCCGATCAGAGAGCCCGAGAGAGATGCCGATCAGAGAGCCCGAGAGAGATGCCGATCAGAGACCCCGAGAGAGATGACGATCAGAGACCCGAGATGACGATCAGAGACCCCGAGAGAGATGACGATCAGAGACCCTGAGAGAGATGCCGATCAGAGAGCCCGAGAGAGATGCCGATCAGAGACCCCGAGAGAGATGACGATCAGAGACCCGGAGAGAGATGACGATCAGAGACCCCGAGAGAGATGACGATCAGAGACCCCGAGAGACATGACGATCAGGGACCCCGAGAGACATGGTGATCAGGGACCCCGAGGACGATCAGAGACCCCCAGAGAGATGACGATCAGAGACCCGGAGAGAGATGACGATCAGAGACCCCGAGAGACATGACGATCAGAGACCCCGAGAGACATGACGATCAGGGACCCCGAGAGACATGGTGATCAGGGACCCCGAGAGACATGGTGATCAGGGACCCCGAGAGACATGGTGATCAGGGACCCCGAGAGACATGGTGATCAGGGACCCCGAGAGACATGGTGATCAGGGACCCCGAGGACGATCAGAGACCCCCAGAGAGATGACGATCAGAGAACCGGAGAGAGATGACGATCAGAGACCCCGAGAGAGATGACGATCAGAGACCCCGAGAGACATGACGATCAGGGACCCAGAGAGAGATGACGATCAGGGACCCCGAGAGACATGGTGATCAGGGACCCCGAGGACGATCAGAGACCCCCAGAGAGATGACGATCAGGGATCCCCTCTCAGGGAGCCCGAGAGAGACGACGATCAGAGACCCCGAGAGAGATGACTATCAGAGACCCCGATGACGATCAGGGACCCCGAGAGAGATGACGATCAGAGACCCCGAGAGAGATGACGATCAGGGACCCCGAGAGAGATGACGATCAGGGACCCCGAGAGAGATGGCGATCAGTGACCCCGAGAGAGATGACGATCAGGGACCCCGAGAGAGATGACGATCAGGGACCCCGAGAGAGATGACGATCAGGGACCCCGAGAGAGATGACGATCAGGGACCCCGAGAGAGATGACGATCAGAGACCCCGAGGGAGATGACAATCAGAGACCCCGAGAGAGATGACAATCAGAGACCCCGAGAGAGATGACGATCACAGACCCCGAGAGAGATGACGATCACAGACCCCGAGAGAGATGACGATCACAGACCCCGAGAGAGATGACGATCACACACCCCGAGAGAGATGACGATCACAGAACCCGAGAGAGATGACGATCAGAGACCACGAGAGAGATGACGAGAAAGACAAGCAAAAGAGGGCAAGACTAGGGAAAGAATGAAGAAAGTGAGAAAGACGGTACAACAGAAAGAGGGATATAGAGACAGAAAGACGGGATTGGTTGTGAGAGGAAGTGATGAATTGTAAAACAAGCTCTTTAGGCTTAATCAGTGTTTATCTAATCTAATGTATACCAGGGAGAGACGCAAGCTATGGTACAGCCAATCAGTGTTTATCTAACCTAATTTATACCAGGGAGAGACAAGATCAGTAACATCCCAGGGAGGGAGCGGTGTCCTGGAGGCTAAACTTGGCTATCGTGCCCAGACAGCACACTGGTCTGAATGTGAGAAACACAAGAGACACTTATCCATAGCCAGCACAACTCTGCTTAGCTATGGAGTCTGACTGACGGTTGGTCCAGGGGGAGCAGCCAATGAGTGTCTATGAATACAAAGTATTGTGCCACACTACGCTCTGTAACTCGCCCTGGATGACATTTGGGAAGGTGTCCGTCTGTCTGTGCTCCTCCTCCTAACGCAGACACAAACAGAACACTAAAACCACACATGCACAAGGCTGGGTACTTGAGTGGAGGAAGAATGCATGCAGTTCCATTTGGCAAATCTGACCATAAAACTATCCTGCTGATTCCTGCTTACATGCAAACACTCGAAACAGGAAGTACCAGTGACGAGCTCAATACAGAAGTGGTCCGATGAAGCGGACGCTATGCTAAAGTAATGTTTTGTTAGCACAGACTGGAATATGTTCCGGGATTCATCCGATGACAATGAGCAATTTACCACATCAGTCACCGGCTTCCTTAATAAATGCATCGATGACGTTGTACCCAAAGTGACCGTACATATCCTAACCAGAAGCCATGGATTACAGGCAACATCCACATCAGGCTAAAGGCTAGAGCTGCCGCTTTCAAGGAGGGTGACACTAACCCGGACGCTTATAATAAATCATGCTACGCCATCCGACAAACCAATAAACAAGCAAATCGACAACACAGGACTAAGACCGACTCTAACTACACCGGCTCTGACGCTCGTCGGCTGTGGCAGGGCTTGCCAACTATGACAGATTAAAGGGAAGCCCAGCCGCGAGCTGCCCAATGACACAAGCCTACCAGATGAACTGAGAGCCTTTTATGCTCGCTTCGAGGCAGGCAACACTGAACCATGCATGAGAACATCAGCTGTTCCGGACGACTGCATGATCGCTCTCCGTGCTGATGTGAGTAAGACCTTTAAACAAGAAAACATTCACAAGGCCGCAGAACCAGACATATTACCAGGGCGTGAACTCAAGAGCATGCGTTGACCAGCTGGCAAGCGTCTTCACTGACATTTTCAACCTCTCCCTGACCCAGTCTGTAATACATAGATGTTTCAAGCAGATCACCATAGTCCCTGTGCCCAAGAATGCCAAAGTAACCTGTCTAAATTACTATCTCCCCATAGCACTCACAACAAAAAAAAAAAATATTTGGTCAATAACAAAAGTTTCTCAATACTTTGTTATATGCCCTTTGTTGGCCAAACGTTCAAACGTTTCCTGTCTTCACAAGGTTTTCACACACTGTTGCTGGTATTTTGGCCCATTCCTCCATGCAGATCTCCTCTAGAGCAGTGATGTTTTGGGGCTGTTGCTGGGCAACACAGACTTTCAACTCTCTCCAAAGATTTTCTATGGGGTTGAGATCTGGAGACTGGCTAGGCCACTCCAGGACCTTGAAATGCTTCTTACGAAGCCACTCCTTCGTTGCCCGGGCGGTGTGTTTGGGATCATTGTCATGCTGAAAGACCCAGCCACGTTTCATCTTCAATGCCCTTGCTGATGGAAGGAGGTTTTCACTCAAAGTCTCACTATACATGGCCCCATTCATTCTTTCCTTTACACGGATCAGTCGTCCTGGTCCCTTTGCAGAAAAACAGCCCCAAAGCATGATGTTTCCACCCCCATGCTTCACAGTAGGTATGGTGTTCTTTGGATGCAACTCCGCATTCATTATCCTCCAAACACGACAAGTTGAGTTTTTACTAAAAGGTTCTATTTTGGTTTCATCTGACCATATGACATTCTCCCAATCTTCCACTAGATCATCCAAATGCTCTCTAGCAAACTTCAGACGGGCCTGGACAAGTACTGGCTTAAGCAGGGGGACACGTCTGGCACTGCAGGATTTGAGTCCCTGGCGGCGTAGTGTGTTACTGATGGTAGGCTTTGTTACTTTGGTCCCAGCTCTCTGCAGGTCATTCACTAGGTCCCCCCGTGTGGTTCTGGGATTTTTGCTCACCGTTCTTGTGATCATTTTGACCCCAGGGGGTGAGATCTTGCGTGGAGCCACAGATCGAGGGAGATTATCAGTGGTCTTGTATGTCTTCCATTTCCTAATAATTGCTCCCACAGTTGATTTCTTCAAACCAAGCTGCTTACCTATTGCAGATTCAGTCTTCCCAGCCTGGTGCAGGTCTACAATTTTGTTTCTGGTGTCCTTTGACAGCTCTTTGGTCTTGGCGGTGTAATGCAATTTGGCAGTACGCCCAGATGTTGTTTTGAGAACAAGAAAGATATTTCAGTTTCAAGGTCTCAGCTTAGAGAGGAGAAACCTCGTAAGGTTTTGGTCTGTCATATGTTACGAACCAGTATTGGTCAGTCACATGAATTAAACAAAATGGTAATGATTAATTCATTATGCTAAATCATGCAAATAACATGTCTGTGTATAGCCGTATAAGAACACTGCTGAGTCTGCCCAGAGAAAGTCAATCAGGAGATTGACATGTGTACTATGGTGCATTGAGTTGGTTGGAACCTCTCCAGCACGCTGACAATACACGCTCCCTCAACATTATCAGGACAGAGAAACCAGACACATGCTCAGGCGCACACGCTCCCTTAACATTATCAGGACAGGGAAACCAGACACATGCTCAGGCGCACACGCTCCCTCAACATTATCAGGACAGGGAAACCAGACACATGCTCAGGCGCACACGCTCCCTCAACATTATCAGGACAGAGAAACCAGACACATGCTCAGGCGCACACGCTCCCTCAACATTATCAGGACAGAGAAACCAGACACATGCTCAGGCGCACACGCTCCCTCAACATTATCAGGACAGGGAAACCAGACACATGCTCAGGCGCACACGCTCCCTCAACATTATCAGGACAGGGAAACCAGACACATGCTCAGGCGCACACGCTCCCTCAACATTATCAGGACAGGGAAACCAGACACATGCTCAGGCGCACACGCTCCCTCAACATTATCAGGACAGAGAAACCAGACACATGCTCAGGCGCACACGCTCCCTCAACATTATCAGGACAGAGAAACCAGACATGCTCATTGCTCACATGGAGCACTCCAACATTACTTTTTTTTTTTTTTTTTTACAAATCTCGTAAATTATGGTTATGAAATAAACCAAAACTTGTTTCTCACAAATGTAGCAGGTCGTGAACTCTACCAGGGCTGTTGTGGTGGCCATATTGACTGGTGGTCATATTGACTGCAGTCAAATTCCATGTGACCGTTGAGTCACGGTAATCTCCTTTTATGCACTCTGGACATACCTTTGCAGTACCCAACTTGCTAACAAAAATCAGGTCCTAATGGCCTGGTCCACAGGGTTCTATTGTCCCTCTAACCCAGGGGTGGGCAATTCCAGTCAACAGGGGGCCTGATTGGTGTCACAGTTTTGCCCCAGCCAACACACCTGACTCCAATAATCACCTAGTCATGATCTTCACTTTAGAATACAATTTGATTAATCAGCTGTGTTTGCTAGGGATGGAGAAAAAAATAATAAGAAAAAAAAACTCAGGCCCCTGAGGACTGGAGTTTCCCACCCCTGGTCTAACCACTGGCATCAATGGAAATACAATAGAAAATCACATCAAAACACTTATCATCATAACAGTATACCTATCATATTTTTAAAACTCACCTCACTGTGATGATCAATTTGAAGAAAGTTCAACAGCAGGTTGAAACAGTGTAAAACATGGTTATTGTAGATGTTGTTTCAAAGCCTAATGCAACGAAATGGACAGCGCTACAGTTAGCCTACAATTACTGAATTTCTATTGGATTTTCGATAACCAAGTAATAGGGTATTTTTTCTATTGTCATAACTGAGTGGTATTCCCTTCGGCTACACAGAATATCTTGCCACCAGGCAAGGAACACAGAGCGCAAGCTTTTGGTGCTACTTTCTCAAATCATCAATAGCCTTTAGTTGCACCATGCAGCCCAGTGGTTAGAGCGTTGGGCCAGCGAGTAACCAAAAGGTTGCTGGATGGAATCCCTGAGGTTGCTGGATAGAATCCCTGAGGTTGCTAGATAGAATCCCTGAGCTGGCAAGGTAAAAAAATGTATGTTGTTCTGCCCCTGAACAAGGAAGTTAACCCACTGTTTCCCGGTAGGTCGTCAATGTAAATAAGAATTTGTTAACTGATTTGCCTAGTTAAATAAAGGTAAAATAAACAGCCTAATCACAAGCCTTGGCTTAGAATTGATCTAAAGGCCACAATTATTTACACTCTGCAAATAACAAACCACAGATAGGAGCCAGATGTCTGACAGGATGTATAAATGAAACATCCTTTTAGAAAATTTCACATAGCACCAAATATAGTTCAATGCGAAAAGATTGAAGAAAGAAACAGGATGAAAAAGAAAATCCAGTTGGTTTCTTATCAACAAACTAGGACTACATTTTTAGTGCACAAGTGTGTGTAAATGTTATTCTAATCGATAAATAGACGGGTCGAACTGGGGAATTATTGACTGTCGATTTACTGTCAAAATACACAAGCAAGAGGATCGATCTTGTACTCGGCTCGCTAGTTGGTTGGGTTGCATGAAAAACTCAACAGCTGTGGATTTGCATAGCTTCACTGTATCTGGCTTCGATACCTGCTCTCATCAGACATCCGGATGATATGATTCTTACGGAAAGCCATGTCCAAGTGTGACAGTGTAGGGCTGGTTGCCATATATAACCCTTCTATGTAGCCGTCTGTGTCAGTATCCTAACGTCCAGGTTTGAAGACTAAGCTTCATAACCAGCCAACAACACAACTCATATTTAGAGTGTATGTCAGTCAGCTCAGTAGATAGAGCATGGCGAATGTAACGCCAGGGTAGTGGGACCGACTCCCAGGACAACCCATATGTAAAATGTAATAGTCTGCTAAATGGCATAGCTAGCTATACAGTTAGAAAATGTGTTCCTAGCGGTTAGCTTGCTGTCCATCAACCAGTCATTGCAAATAGCTGTCAAAACCGTTGCTGGCTAGCCACCTGTAAATGATTGAATGACAGAAATCGAGTGGTAGCACACCATAGCTGCTGACAACCGAGTTTGCTTACTTACCTTTGCCATTTTGCCAGGATGTGTACCAAGACAGGCTGAGAAACGACGTGAAGAAAATTATCGCAGTCGCCACCGTTCCATTTCTGAGCCTCATCTCATTTCAGCGATTCTCTCCACGAAGCGTGGGGGGGACCCGAGGGAGCCGTGCCTCTCGCCCTCTTCCTCTGGGGTTGTCAGTCCAGGCGGAGGCGCGTGATTACCGTTGCCCAACTCGGGTAGTACCGGGGGGACGTTGGAAGGAAGCGAGGAGGTTTGAGAAGCTAGCTAACTGGAAAGGGGAATGGACGTCTCTCTGTCGTGACGAGTCCTCAGCGTCGTTTCCGTGAGTGACTGATGATCTCTCGCTCTGTGGTTGATGATGATCTCTCCTCTCGCTCTGTGGTTGATGATGATCTCTCCTCTCGCTCTGTGGTTGATGATGATCTCTCCTCTCGCTCTGTGGTTGATGATGATTTCTCCCTCGCTCTCTCGCTTGAGGGTGGTAAAATCACGAGGCAGCTCTTCCTTTTTTAAATGTGAGCATGGTCGGGCGATGCGATTATTCCCCTCCACTCACTGCATAAAGTGATCAGGATAACTGAAAGATCCCGAACAGAAGTGTTGACACGGCTCCTTAATCTTCTGCACTCGGATGATTATGGGGATGGCAAGAGCAAACCGAATCAACTTCACAGTTGGATACCTGTCTTCTGATTAGACTCCCACGCTGGCTGCTTAGCTAGCTAGCTATACTACTGCACAGCACACACACAGCAGGCTCGCTCGCGATATGTTCCATTCTCCTCTTCAGCATAAAATTAGCTAGTTTTACAGCAGTTTCCGACCCTACTGTTATGCTTGTTTACACTGAGTTGCACTGGGGTCAGAACGCAATCATGGAAAAAGGTACCACAATGCAGGGGTTGGGTCTTTGCATGTAAAAAATATATATATAAGTGTCAAATAAGCTTGTAGACCAATCAGGATCTGAGTATGACTGTACATTGCATAATAATGTAACACATTCATAAATTTTGAATGTAGATATTACACATTGATTACAGTCACTGATATATAATGTCACTGTGATTCACCGAGACCTATGCTATGATGCTGGTGAAGTTGTCTCGCACACCTACCGCAGGAGGCAGACCCACTTCCCCAAGCTCTGGGACAGTGATGATCAGAAAAAAAGCTAGCTAGCTGATGGATCCAAACAATGTTCTCCCACAAAAAAACATAGCAAAACAACATCTATATAGCTAGGTGTCATCTGAAATACCCCTAATTTATAAGACAGTTTTTGTATTTGGTTGATGATGGTCGGAACCGGTCAAGCTACACTAGCCATATGAAGCTAGCTAGCTGCTTATAATGTTAGCTTGGGGAAACAGGGATAGGTCGCTGGCTATCCTGATAGTTTGTTATCTAGCTAGCTAGTTAATTTCATAAATTGAAGTTTGACTTCAGTAGAACAACCACTGGTTGCCTAGCTAATAGTTAATCACATGGATTTTTTGTTGTTGTTGCAGTTTCTGGTCATTGTTTTCAGTCTGGTTGCATTGGTGTTAGCTAGCTACCAAGCTGAAGCTAGCTAGCTAGCTACCCCAGAAGTTGCTAATAATATTTGTATCAAAGATATTTGTGACTGTCATACTGCAAACCGAAGTCAACGTAGTAGGGAGACAGCCTACCTCAAGTTTCCAAACTGTCATTAATGTTGACAAAATGCTTGATTATTACTCTGTATTTTAACTAACTAGGAGGAATCAGGTGCAACTGCGTGGGATGTGGCTGGCAGGCAGAAGCATCAGGATCACCATTCTTTCTCCCTACCTCTGCGATGGTTTAGAATGCTAAAATGTTTGATCCTGCTCCTTCAAATGCTCATTCAGACATTTTTCCATTTGGTCTAACAAATAATGGCTTACCAACAAGGTATTGTAAACAGGTTGTGGCCGATGTTTCTGCTTGTTTGCAGACTTTAATTTGTTTTTTTTTGTACAGCTTTGACAGTGCTACTGACTGTAGTGGTGGCGCTTGGCTTGCGCATGCAATTCAGCACACACAACATTCTATAATAGAATGTTATTAGCGATGGCTACCGCTAACTAGCATGAGTACAAAAAGGGCAGTTTTCCGGCAAAACTTGCAGTATTTCAATCTTCTTGATGTATCAGTGTGGATAAAGGTAACATTTGGGAGTACAGTGACAAATCCCAGTTAGCAATGAGTACTTGGGAGGCCGGCGTCCCTCCACAGAGGCCGTGCGGTAACTTTTTAAAAAATATATAAAAATCCTCATACAGCCCCCTCACCCTTCACCTGCCCAGTCGGAGGCAAGACTTTTTCAACATCAAGTCAAATAGAATCAAATGTATTTATAAGGCCCTTACATCAGCTGATATCTCAAAGTGCTGTACAGAAACCCAGCCTAAAACCCCAAACAGCAAGCAATGCAGGTGTAGAAGCACGGTCAGTGGCATGCCTACTCCGTCGCCAACATAAAAAAAAAAATGTATTTGATTTTGATTATTTAAGGTACATTGGATGCCATCTCCATTGGGAAAGGTACTGCAAATGATGGTGTTTGCAAAATATCAGATAACAAGATAACGATTGCTATGTACTTTCAGGCTTCTCACAGTGCAACGGCGACAAAAGTGACAGTAATCAAATAAGTAACAGAGGAAAGCAATCAAATTAGTGACATTGTAACTGTAAAACATACTAATATAAAAATACTAAATAAACAAAATCAGGTACAACAGGAAGCAGATCAAATAAAATAAACCTTTATTTATTATTGCCTATAGGGATATAGTAGGCTATGGACATTGTTAGCCCATGTGCATAGTGAGTGGAATAAGTGGAACAGTTGCAGCATATCAATCATATGAAAGTGTATACATTAGTAGTGCAGTAAGGGGACATAACTATTGCATTGGTCCGGTAGACAAAACGGATTTCAGTGTGTACAGAATATGAATAACTGTTAAGTGTGTGGTAGAGTGCAGTAGTCAGCCCAGGGTTCAGCTGTTGGAACAGTCTTATGGTTTGGTGGGGTAGAAGCAAGCTTTGAGACAGGTTGTCTGAGACGTTAGCAAGTAACGTTAACTAGTTAGGCAATCTAGCATTATTGTCCTCATTGACGTGAACATTACACAAGTAAAACTACTCACAAATGAAGAAAAGCAGTAATGTTAGTCACTTGAGAAAACTAACTTTGTATTCCAATCTGGTACATAAACAGAATAAAAACTAGGTTTAACTTGCAGTAGGAATTTATAGCCTTGGGCATAAAGGCAAATAGCAAGCGGGAGCACAGTTTTTGCTATCTGGGATCCCATTTCTGCATTGAGGTATGTTTCTCTCTTCATGTTTCCCATCTCACTTCCAAATATTCCAGAAGTAGAGCTTCTAGAGCAGGTCTAAACCCTCTTCATGTTTCCCATCTCACTTCCAAATATTCCAGAACTAGAGCTTCTAGTATCTGACACGGTGTAGTAGATTTCATATACATTGTGGATGAAGTTCCTCTCAGTAGGGTGTGGCTTTGAAGTAGGTTTCCAGGGGGGTGAGTGACACCCCTCCGACCCAATCCTGGAGCCAGACCTGGGTCAGCTGCAGCTTCATAACGAACCAGTTGTGTCCCACTAGCCATTTCTTCATCACAGGGTGTCTGGAGGGAGAGGACGAGCAAGAGCATTATACTCACTAAACACGCAGACAGGTATGCTAAGTAGAAAGGCTCACAAACATTGCACATATGTAGAGACAATTGGACAGACACTCAAAACATGTTCAGGGAGGATGAGCAATTAGTGTGCCCTGCGCACACACCTGGAGAACATGGCCTCCTTGGCGAACTCCACCTCCTCTGGGTCCACCTCCCCCATCTTGCCTGTCAGAGTCAGTCTGGCACAGCAGGGGTCCTCAGGATCATACATCTGCTACCTGGGGAGACATAACATAATGTTGAACAATAACACAGACATTCACGCAGTAAGCCTTAATGTGCCACTTTAATGTAGTACTGGATGGGGACCCAAGCGCTCCCAAGTGGTGCAGCGGTCTAAAGGCTCTGCATCTCAGTGAATTTAAGTATGCTCTCTCTAATTCTCTCTTTCTTTCTCTCTCTCAGAGGACCTGAGCCCTAGGACCATGCCTCAGGACTACCTTACATGATGACTCCTTGCTGTCCCCAGTCCACCTAGCCTTGCTGCTGCTCCAGTTTCAACTGTTCTGCCTGTGATTATTATTATCTGACCATGCTGGTCATTTATGAACATTTGAACATCTTGGCCATGTTCTGTCATAATCTCCACCCGGCACAGCCAGAAGAGGACTGGCCACCCCACATAGCCTGGTTCCTCTCTAGGCTTCTTCCTAGGTTTTGGCATTTCTAGGGAGTTTTTCCTTGTCATCGTGCTTCTACACCTGCATTGCTTGCTGTTTGGGGTTTTAGGCTGGGTTTCTGTAAAGCACTTTGAGATATCAGCTGATGTAGGAAGGGCTTTATAAATACATTTGATTTGAAATATTGTTATACACAGGCTATACGTGGCTGTTATCTGAACACAACAAATTATAGTAAATGTTGAGTGACAATGTGCTTCATGGAGCAATTGTAATGCACTGTACCTTGTCTTGAGTGGAGATGGTGGCGAGATGTCCTCAATCGCTGTAGTGGGCCATGTATCTGACGGTCCTCGCCGTATCCTGGTGTGGTGGAGGTGAGGGGGCACTGGCGGGCGCTATCATCTCCTCCATCCGATAGAACACCCTGGACGCAATACGCTGCATCCTTGGTTTTCGATTTGACGCTTTCTTTGGGCTTCTCCGCACCGTCTTGTAACACCGAGTGCGGATATGCCGGTTTCCAAAGCCCGCTGTTGTCCACTAGCACAACCGGGACGGCCTCCTCCTCGGACACGGCGTCGTTGGACGCGACAGCCCAAGAGTTCCAAAGTGTGTAGCTCTCACAAAGGCACAGTGTCGCGGCAAATAATACCAGGGAAAGATGGTATAGCTTCATAAAACTTTGAGAAGTTGTCTGTGTTTAGTGAGTCACGTATGTGTGTTTTCATAATGTAAGCAGAGAGCAATAGGTGGAGCCACTAGTTACGCAAGGGGTTGACAAGAATTGCCACAGCGCCACCCCCTGGTACAGCACGTAATGACCGGGTGAATGTTGCCCTCCTTTCATCGTTTACATTTTCTGACATTCTGAAATTCTCCCAGGCCAGAAGTAGTCATACATGCTGCTTTAAATATGGTTTGACACATTTTATATTTCTGTGCAGCTTTCTGAAGTTGTACATGGTCTTTGGATAACCAAAAAAGTTTTGAAATTAAATGCTTAAACAATCATTTGGTGGGTGATTATATTTGTCCTATTGGAAATGTTTTTTTCATATCCCGACTCCCCCCGAGACACCCTTGGGGAGTGGGATCACGGACAGGGTACTTTTAATGCTCTGTATAGTCAGCAAAAATACAATGACAGACAACTGTCTTATTGACAGAAAACACACTGATACATCAACATTTATTACAGACAACTACTGTATCATATAAATAATTTATTTCTGATGAAGCATTTGTAGATAATTCAAACAATATTATTTCCAACATAAGCCCAGACTTTGGGAGAAAAAAAAATGTTTGGATCAAAACATAAGAATTTATTGACAGGAAACCAATCAGCTTCATAGTTATCCCATACAAGAAACATGAAATACAAACACAGCACGTCTGTACATTAAAGAGAAGCATGTTTTGCCAATAGCTGTTGCTTCCAAGGTCAATTAAATTCCACTTCAAAGAACTCAACATCTCACTTTGTCCTTCAGTCTCTATACATTCCCATCACTACCATTGTTGATATTCCTCTCCCTCTGTCACTCTCACAACGGAGCTCTTGTCCAGAGCAATTAGCAATAAGTGCATTCAAATAAGGAACTCCCCCTTCTCTCTTTTTATCTCTCTATATATACACATTACATATATCCCCCGACACTCCCCCTCCTTTCTTATTCCATCAGTCCATGGTCTTGTCATTCCATGCCATTGACTTCCTCTTGGCCAGTTCCATCCAAGATGGCTGATCCCCGCTGTCAGAAGTGGTCTGCAAGGGGGATGATGACAAAGGTGATGAAGGAGACAATGAAGTTGGCATGTTTTTCCTCAACCATTTGTCCTCTCGGTCTGCAAGTCTGCCTGCCACTATGGTTGGGCTCGATTCTAAGAGGGGAACACATAGAGAGGCTGTTATGATGACCATAGAAATTAATAGGACACTATCTTAATGGTTACTATAACATATAATTCAGTCATTATTTTAACCCATCCAATGTATTTAATGTCGCTCTACCTGGCCTCCTGTCGAGTTTAGCATCTTTAGCGTCTCTGTGACTGGGTGTGGCTTTGGGAGGAGCAGCCAATTCAGCCGTGGGCTGAGACTCAGGTGGGGTCCTGGTTCTCCTGAGCTCTACCTGTATTGGGGAGGAGTGAGAGTGAACTGAAACGCTATTTAATTAACACCTCTGTTCTCAGATGATGTGAGAGAGAGCAGGGATGTTACCTTGCTTCCAGCAGGAGGGGTCCACTCTGCCCGTTTCTCCAAAAAGGCTGCCGTCCCTCCCACAGTCGATGGCCTGTCTGGGTCCACCCTCTTCTCTGTTGACACAGCCGCCCCCTCACTATTCCTCTGGTCGCCAGGGATCTTCTCACCTCTCACTAGGAGTTGGACTGGGGTTGCTGTTGGAGCTAAGGCTGGTTTGGGCTGGGGGATAGGGTTGAGATTTAGTGCGCTCCAAGGGGGCTGAGCGGAAGTTGCACCCATTGGGGCGATCCGTAGTGTTATCTGAGCTTGGGTCTGTGGAGTGGAGCACAGGGTGGGCTGGTTTGCTCGTCGGCTGGACTGTGGGGTCACCTGAGACACAGAGCATTGTGTAGACTGGGCTAGAGGTTGAGTAGCGGTTGGTTGTGCTGCTCGAGTGTTGATTTGGTTGGACGTCTGTGTTGATGGTTTTGAGTTCTGTGTTGATTGTTGTGTCATTGTTTGTGGTTGTGTTCCGTTCTGTGTCTGTGGTGTTTTGGTGGTCTGCAGGTGTTTTGTGGTCTGAGCCTGTGGTGGCGTTGTGGTCTGTGTCACTGGTAGTTTTGTGGTCTGTGTGGGGGCTTGTGCTGCTGTCTGTGGTGGTTTCACTGCATTTTGTGACTCCAGTAGTTTAGCAGTCAGGGGTTGCATTGTGGTCTGTGATTGAGGTTGTGTTGTGGTCTGAGCCTGTGGTGGCATTGTCGTTTGTGGTTGTGTTGCATTCTGTCTCTGAGTTTGCATCACTATCCTAGCCAGTGACGGTGTGTGTGGTTGCGTTGTGGTCTGAGCCTGCGGTTGAGTTGGGGACTGCATGCCGGTGAACTCTCTGGGCAAACTGCTGGTGAAGAGCTGCTGGAGGCCCCTGGTCTTCCCCCATGCCATGCTCATCCACGATACGGCAGCCTGGGGTGCCGCATGGGGGGCAGTCAGGGGGTTCTGAGGGGCTGAGGTGGTAGCCTGGGCTTCTATGGGTAGGACAGGGAGGGTTTGGTCCTCTTTAGGTGTAGCTGGGGTGGTTTGGTCCTCTTTAATGAGAGGTGAGGGGGTAGGCTGGGCGGGGGTTGCTGTATCTGAGGGAAGAAACAGGGGGTTAGACACATTCACATGATGAAACAGCACTGGTGCTGTTTTAACGAGCACAGTAACAGTCTATCATTCCGGTGTAGCCTGCCATTCTTATTCTAGTGCAGCATATCTCCTTCATTGGTTAACTGCCCTGATAACATAGAGATTGCATATTCTGTAGAAGTGTAGCTGGGGACAAAGTCCAGCACTGACATCCCTATCCAGTAAGCACATGACTTACAGTATATTATGTTTGTTATTTACCCACATGGCTGAATATTCATCCATTTCAGAGAGTGGGTCTCACCTGCTTCTCTGAGGGAGCCAGCTCTTCCCCTGGATGAAGACAGTGTTGTGGGGGAAACCCAGTTGTTTGTATAGAGCTTTTTGGGCATGGAGTTAGCCCTGGTTGGAGGGGTGTCCCGAAGCCCCTCAAGCCCAGTGGGATTTGAGGAGGGAGTATAAGGGGCAAGAAGGAGAGCGCCCGCCTCCGCACTGTGACACTTTATCTTGAGATCTGATTGGCTGGTGGTTGCCTCCTCCTGTACCCTCGGAGAGAGAGAGATGGAGCGAAGGTTCACGCCAAATGCAATTTTCCCATCTACCTCTGTCTCCTCCTTTGCTTCCACTGCATCCTCCACTCCCTCACCGCTCTCCTCCTCCACCCCTTCCGAGACTTTCCCCCCCATATCGATGGCAGTCAACTCCTCTTCTTTGGGCTTGTCCCTCTCCCGCCTGCCCCTCTGCTGCTCCTGCCCCCTCTGGCTGGCGTTTGAGGGGTTCAACTTTACCTCTGTCCCCTCCTCCCTCTTCGCCCCATCCCCAGCCTGCTCCACTACTACCAAGAAACCACCACTTCCCATCCTGGGTGTTTCTCTCCCCTTGGCTGAGTTGATGGAGAACAGGAAGGGCCCGGAGCCTGGCTTCGGAGCTCCTCCAGTGGACATTGGCTCTGCCTGACCTGTGTCCTCCTGGCCTGCAGGTGGCTGTGTGGTACTCTGACCACCAGCCCTAGCATCTGTCTTGCTCCTCAGAGAGGACGTTCTGAGAGTCACCACTGCGGTCAGGCTAGCTGTGGGCCTGGCAGAAAGGAGTGGTTCATCTTTGGGCCTACCCTCGGTGCTGGGGGTAGAATTCGGTACCCCACTCTTGCTCAGGACGTCCCTCTTGGTTTGGGATGGGTCTGGGGGCTTGGGGTCTCCCATGGACTGTTTCAGGGTCTGTTGTTGTGGAGTGTATCTCAGGTCCTGAACTGTGGTCACAGATGAGGGCTGTGGCTGTTTAGCACCAGGTAGCTGGCAGGTCACAGGGGCAGGGGAGACAACTGGAATGCCAGGATAGGGCTGCTCTTGTGGGGAGAGCTTGCAGGGCAGAGTGGGTTTTTTGGGGGACCCCTCAGAATCTGTGGAACTCGACTTTAGGGGTGTCAGCTCTGGGGGTGCAGTGGGGGTGGTCGACCCCCCTTGTTGCGACTTTAGGATCAGGGTAGAGTGACAGCGTAAACGTGTTCTCCCCCCGGTAATGGCAGGCCCTTCCTCTTCTTCGGTCAACTGTTGGTCAAAGTTGAGACTCTCTGAGCGTGGTCTCGACTCAGTCTGGAGAGAGAGCGAGAACGAGACAGATTCTGTCAGACCTGGGCCCTGTCAGTAAATCTCAGTAAGACAAGATTAATGGTGTTCTGAAAAAGGTCCAGTTGCCAAGACCATGAACACAAATTCCATCTAGACACCGTTGCCCTAGAACACACAAAAAAACTATACATACAGTACCTCAGCCGAAACATCAGCGTGACAGGTAACTTCCACAAAGCTGTGAACGATCTGAGAGACCACTGTGACCCAAAATTAAGAAAATATTTGACTCTGCAGACTCAATAGCCTTGCTATTGAGAAAGGCCACCAAAGGCAGACCTGGTGCACACTGCTCACAAAATGTAGTGGAAACTGAGCTGCACTTCCTAACCTCCTGCCAAATGTATGACCATATTAGAGACACATATTTCCCTCAGATTACACAGACTCACAAAGAATTCGAAAACAAATCCAATTTTGATAAACTCCCATGTCTATTGGGTGAAATACCACAGTGTGCCATCACAGCAGTAAGATTTGTGACCTGTTGCCACAAGAAAAGGGCAACCAGTGAAAAACAAACATTATTGTAAATACAACCCATATGCATGTGTATTTATTTTCCCTTGTGTACTTCAACTATTTGCACATCATTACAACACCGTACACCGTATATAGACATAATGACATTTGAAATGTCTTTATTCTTTTGTGAGTGTAATGTTTACTGTTTATTTCATTTTAGTTTATTATCCATTTTACTTGCTTTGGCAATGTAAACATATGTCTCCCATGCCAACTAAGCCCCTTAAAATGAGAGAGAGCGAGAGAGAGCATCACTAAAACAATACAGAAATACACGATGGAAAAAGAATGAACAGCATGTCAGAAATCAGCTCAATGTAATTGAAGAATCCATAGACTAACCACTTCTGGGAAAATTGGATAACACTAAACAAACAACAGGAAGAGTTATCGAAAATAGTGATGTATGGATAAACAACTTCCCCAATCTTTTTGGCCCTATAACAAAGAACAAACATATACATGATCAAATACAAATCTTAGGATCACCCATTTTCCCTTTTGTACTTTAACTATTTGCACATATGACATTTGAAATGTCTGTTCTTTTGGAACTTTTTGTTTATCTATTTCACTTGCTTTGGCAATGTAGACATGTTTCCCATGCCAATAAAGCCCTTAAATTGAAATTGAGAGAGAGCAAGGGAGCGAAAAAGCGAGAGACCGATCATAGAGCAAGTGTATCCAGTTAGTATTTTGATATTCCCTGAGCCTTCATCTGTATGTGTGAGATCCAGAGGCAGAGCCCCATGTGGTGTTGGTATGCCCAGGCAGGACTTACCATGTTCAGCCTTTTGTTCTTGGCGCTGGCTCTCTGGTTCCTGGGTTTGATGGACATACGGTGGCGGGCGGCAGAGTTATCCAGGCAGGGGGTGAACTGGGCTGGGGTGATGAAGTCCAAGGCAGGGGGGGCAGGGGAGAAAGCAGTTTGGGGGGCAGATGGGGTGTGGGGCACAGAGTTGATAAGAGGAGGTTTGGGCACGGGGAAGAGGAGACGGGGTGAGGGTTGGGAGCAGGCCTATGAACAAATAAAAAACACAGGATAAACATTTGGATCTATGACAACTCATAGTTAATATCAAGTGATATAGTGAGTGACACTCAAACAGGAAAAGGTATAACCTGCACTTCCTTCTCACTTCCTGTTAAACTCAGAGAGATCGGGTGCCTGGGAGGGGCAGGGAACTGTGGAGGAAAAGGGAAGGGTTTGGGTGCTGCACAATGGCTGATGAGGAATGAAATGTTCAACTACTGTATCTGCACTGCTGGAATATGAACATAATTACTGACTCAATGAGAGAAAATTGAGGTATGGAGGGTTTGTTAAGGGTATGGAATTTGTTGAGGGTGGAGGTTCGAGATCAGATGGAGAGAGTGCCTGATACAAGTGGGTGATGGGCTCACCTTGTAAGATAACCCCCTGGGGGCCATGTTGTTGCCTATGGAGATTTCGGGGGGGCTGTGGGGCAGACCATCGTCCTCTGAGCTGCCCCCCAGGTCCTCGGGATGTTTCATTGCCAGAACCAGTGGGGGCGGGCCTAGATGCATGTTCTGCTGCAGCAGCTTCATCTGGCCAATCAGAAAAAATGCAGAAACCTTGCTTGAGATCTGCTCGGTAACCCATTGACATCAATTCCTGATTTACACAGAAGAATGGGGGTCTATGCAATGGGGGTCCAATCCATTAAAAAAAATATATATATATATATACACACACTACCGGTCAAAAGTTTTAGAACACCTACTCATTCAAGGGTTTTCCTTTATTTTTTTTTACTAATTTCCACATTGTAGAATAATAGTGAAGACATCAAAACTAGGAAATAACACATATGGAATCATGTAGTAACCAAAAAAGTGTTAAACAAATCAAAATATATTTTATATTTGAGATTCTTCAAATAGCCACCCTTTGCCTTGATGACAGCTTTGCACACTCTTGGCATTCTCTCAGCCAGCTTCACCTGGAATGCTTTTCCAACAGTCTGAGCACTTGTTGGCTGATTTTCCTTCACTCTGTGGTCCAACTCATCCCAAACCATCTCAATTGGGTTGAGGTCGGGTGATTGTGGAGGCCAGGTCATCTCATGCAGCACTTCATCACTCTCCTTCTTGGTCAAAAAGCCCTTATACAGCCTGGAGGTGTGTTGGGTCATTGTCCTGTTGAAAAACAAATAGTCCCACTAAGCTCAAACCAGATGGTATGGTGTATCGCTGCAGAATCCTGAGGGAGCCATGCTGGTTAAGTGTGCCTTGAATTCTAAATAAATCATTGACAGGGTAACCAGCAAAGCCCCCCAACACCGTCACACCTCCTCCATGCTTTATGTTGGGATCATCCGTTCACTTACTCTGCGTCTCACTAAGACACAGCAGTTGGAACCAAAAATCGCAAATTTGAACTCATCAGACCAAAGGGCAGATTTCCACTGGTCTAATGTTTGTGTTTCTTGGCCCAAGTAATTATCTTCTTATTGGTGTCCTTTAGTAGTAGTTTCTTTGCAGCAATTAAACTATGAAGGCCTGATTCACACAGTCTCCTCTGAACAGTTGATGTTGAGATGTGTCTGTTACTTGAACTCTGTGAAGCATTTATTTGGGCTGCAATCTGAGGTGCAGTTAACTCTAATGAACTTATCCTCTGCAGCAGAGGTAACGCTGGGTCTTCCTTTGCTGTGGTGGTCCTCATGAGAGCCAGTTTCATAACAGCGCTTGATGGTTTTTGCGACTGCACTTGAAGCAACTTTCAAAGTTCTTGAAATGTTCCGGATTGACTGACCTTCATGTCTTAAAGTAATGATGGACTGTCATTTCTCTTTGCTTATTTGATCTGTTCTTGCCATAATATGGACCTGGTCTTTTACCAAATAGGGCCATCTTCTGTATACCACCCCTACCTTGTCACAACACAACTGATTGGCTCAAACACATTAAGGAAAGACATTCCACAAATGAACTTTTAACAAGGCACACCTGTTAATTAAAATGCATTCCAGGTGACAATATCATGAAGCTGGTTGAGAGAATGCCAAGAGTGCAAAGCTGTCTTCAAGGCAAAGTGTGGCTACTTAGAAAAATCTCAAATATACTTTATATATTTGGATTTGTTTAACACTTTTTTGGTTACTACATGATTCCACATGTGTTATTTCATAGTTTTGATGTCTTCACTATTTTACGACAATGTATTAAATAGTAAAAATAAATAATCTTGGACTGAGTAGGTGTCAACTTTTGACTGGTACTGTAGATATATATGGCTAAAACCAAATCAAAACTGTGTAGAAATTATAATGGACATACATTTCTACAGTTTATTGACTGTGTCCAGCTCGATAATCACCCAAATTAAAGCTAGAAAGCCAGGGAGTATCAAAAATTCCAAAAATACGATGGATAGAGAACTATATTTGCTCATCTTGACGGCAAGAAAATATAACACATTTTCAGTGTGGCCTTCCAGACCTCGTTGAAGACCCCTGGGGCAAAATTAGTTTGACATCCTGGTCAATAGGGTTTACTTTGAGGTGTGGGACTCCTTTTGAATTGGGTTTGGGCCTTTAGATGCATATGCAGGTTTCTAGATCCAGGGTTCTCCATGGAACGCAGACTCACCTGGAGTTCTTTGATCCTGCCTTGGACGTTCTCCTGGGATAGAACTCTGGGCTGCTCCGGACTAGACAGATCCTGGTCGGGCAGGAAGATACTGTCATGTGACATCGCTCGTGATCCCAAAACGCCTGAACAACTGGTAGACGAGGGATGGAGAGAGGAGGGAATATGGATGTCATTGAATCAATACTACATTTGTAAACACATCCATTCACACACAGTGGTGTAAAATAGTTAAGTAAAAATACTTGAAAGTAGTTTTTGGGGGTATCTGTACTTTACTTTTAATATTTATATTTTTGACAACTTTTACTTCACTAAATTCCTAAAGAAAACTTTTTCCATGTTTCATTACGTCACAGCCTTATTCTAAGACAAAGCAAAAACAGGTTTTTAGAAATTGTTAAATTGCTAAATTATTAAAAATCAAAACTGAAATATCACATTTACATAAGTATTCAGACCCTTCACTCTGTACTTTGTGAAGCACCTTCGTCAGCAATTACAGCCTTGAGTCTTCTTGGGTATGATGCTGTAAGCTTGGCACACCTGTATTTGGAGAGTTTCTCCTGTTCTTCTCTGCAGATCCTCTCAAAAGGTCAGGTTGGATGGGGAGCTTTGCTGCACAGCTATTTTCACGTCTCTCCAGAGATGTTCGATCTGGTTCAAGTCTGGGCTCTTGCTGTGCCACTCAAGGACACTCAGAGACTTGTCCGAAGCCAAAGCATTGTCTTGTCGAAGCATTGTCTTGTCTGTGTGCTTAGGGTCATTGTCCTGTTGGAAGATGAGCCTTCGCCCCAGTCTGAGGTCCTGAGTGCTCTGGACCGGATTTTCATCAAGGACCTCTCTGTTCTTTGCGCCGTTCATCTTTGCCTGGATCCTGACTAGTCTCCCAGTCCCTGCTGCTGAAAAACACCCCCACAGCATGATGCTGCCACCACGCTTCACTGTAGGGATGGTGCCAGGTTTCCGACAGACATGACACTTGGCATTCAGCCCAAAGAGTTGAATATTGGTTTCATCAGACCAGAGAATCTTGATTCTCATGGTCTGAGATTCTTTAGGTGCCTTTTGGCAAACTCCAAACAGGCTGTCATGTGCCTTTTACTTAGTTGTCCTTCTGGAAGGTTCGCCCATCTCCACATTGGAACTCTAGAGCTCTTTCAGGGTGATCATCTGGTTCTTGGTCACCTCCCTGACCAAGGCCCCTCTATCCTGATTGCTCTGTTTGGCCAGGTGACCAGCTCTAGGAAGAGTCTTGGTGGTTCCAAACTTCTTCCATTTAAGAGTTATGGAGGCCACTGTGTTTTTGTGGACCTTCAATGCTGCAGAAATGTTTTGGTACCCTTCTCCAGATCTGTGCCTCGACACAATCCTGTCTCTGGGCTCTACGTACAATTCCTTCGACCTTATGGCTTGGTTTTTGCTCTGACATGCACTGTCAACTGTGGGACCTAATATAGACAGGGGTGTGCCTTTCCAAATAATTTCCAATCAATTGACTTTAACACAGGTGGACTCCAATCAAGTTGTAGAAACATCTCAAGGATGATTAATGGAAACAGGATGCACCTGAGCTCAATTTCAAGTCTCATAGATAATGGTCTGGATACTTATGTAAATAATGTATTACACCAAAAATTACATGTTACGTTTAGAATGTTTGGCCAGGACAGCAATATGACCAATTCACACACCTATCAATATAATACGTTGTCAGTTCTACTGACTCTGAACTGGCAGACTCATGAAACACAAATACTGCATTTGTAAATTATGTCCGAGTGTCCGTAAATTAAAAAAAAATACAAACAACAAGAAAATTGTACCATATAATTAAGGATTTGATGTGTAGCATTTCCTTTTCCTTTTACTCAAGTATGACAATTAAGTATTTTTTCCACCACTGTACTTAAGTACATTTTAAAAACAGATCCCTTTTTTTTGTTTTACTTTTACTGGGTGACTTTTGCTTTTATTTACGTCATTTTCTATTAAGGTATCTTTACTTTTACTTAAGTATGACAATTGAGTACGTTTTACACCACCGCACGCACACACACACCAACTCCCCCACGTACACACAGACTTACAGATTCTCCGCTGAGCCCAGCCCCTCCGCCTCAGTGACATCACTAGCAGACTGGCTGAATTTGGTCTCTCGCTTGGTCCTCCCAAACAGACGTATCTTCAGGGTCTTCAGTTTAGACTTCCTCTTTCCTAGGGGACACAGGTCATGACAGCCCGCATACAGATGAGTCTTTCTATAAATAATAGGGCCGATGTGTGACACTAACCAGGTTTCCATCCAGCCTTTTTAAAGTAGCCTAAATTACTAAAAATGTTGTGGAAAAAGCACATCTTTCGTTAAACTTTCCAAATGTGGACAAAACAAAATACACTATACAAGGTGGGATCTTTTTGTGCCGGTAAAATTAATTATGCGATAAATGTTGGTGGAAACGCTTTTATGCGCAAATGTTGATATCACAACCATCATATCGAGGTAGACTTGGAGTCCCGCGATGACATGTGGTGTGGTCCTCCAGCTACGACTCGTCGGGGGAAAGCATACAGTTTACTAGGCTACAGATGAAAGAAATGATGATGAACTTCACAGGGTGGGGAAAGAACAAGGTGATACATTTCAATCTTAAAATGTGCAGATTTTATGAATATTGAGTAGTTTATGCAGATTTTAGAATATTAGCATGAAAATATTTCGCAAATTGGATGGAAACCTGCCATTATCACTTTAAGAATAATGTATTTTTGGGGCCTTGCCAATGCATCGATATTCAAATGATTATTACATTCTAAAATGTGTGAGAATAATGTGGATATTGCCTGACTAAATCATTTGGATGCATGGCGATTTTTCTCTATCATATGTGACCTACGCAGGTAGACATTATAAAGCAATGAATCTCGGTAGCATTAATCTCACCATTTGAATCTCACAATCGCTGTTTTTATCATGAGAAGGTGACCAGTTCCCCTTTTGGGGGATTGGTATGGAATGCCAAGTTGAAGCCAACATTAGGTGTCGTCCTTATAGTAACCGCAAAATTGTTTTACCGCAAAAGAGTAGCGTAACACCCTTCAATTGAAGCGACAGGAAACAAATGAAAGTGGCCATATCTCTAACAAAAACTTTGCAAAAATGAAATCACAGATAATTGTAAGGAAGCAGGAGAATTGATCAATTGGCTACAATAATTACAATAACTTTTCAAGCACCAAATTGAGGAAAAGGGAGGCCTATTACAGGACTTGAATTTCTGAGCTCCAAATTCAGGTTCACATAGGCTACTTCAAGCCCCTTGGATGCAACATGTATTTGTCATGCTATTTCATTACCAGATTACATTGTGAATACGCCCACTAGACTATGTAATTTGTTGTCATTATATCCAGAATAATTCACAGAAATATAGTTGGGTGTTGCGCAATAGACTCGGTGTCCAATCCCAGGCTCATTAACATATGAAAACATGAAATCATTACCTTGATGCGTTCTCTGTTAAATCAAACGAGACCCTGCTGTGAATCACACAGACAACAACATATGATCAACATCAATTCGCTATGGACATTAGAGCCAACGTGGGTCCAGGCAAAACCGGCATAACTAATGAGACACCAAAATAGTCTGTCCATTCCTCGTGAACACTTTTTATCCAGCACTTGGGCTGTTAGATCACCTGCGCGATCACAACAGCTGTTTGTCATTCGGAATATTCCTTCCTGGATCAGCTGATGTGTGAAAATATGCGGTAACTAATCAGCTGGACTACAAATATGCGCATTCAACAAATATTATGCATAATTATTGAATAACCACGTTAATGACAGTATCGATTTATGTTTGAATGTAATGACATGAAAAAGTTTGGCAGATTATTATAAACTACTTATTAACAGCTGGCAAACACATTTTCCAGTGTAGGTAATCCTCAGATTTCGACAGAAATATGGCTGAGACGCAAAGAAAGTTCAAGGAGAGGGGCTACAAGAATGATCAGATTAATATTGCCATTGAGAAAATTCAAAACAAAACGAGAATTACCACCCCAAGATATTCCTGAACAACGTCTATTTGCGCCCCTATTGGATGGAAATTACAAATGTAATGGCTGTGCTCAATGCAATGGCACTCATAAGTGTAGATCCTTCAAACACCCACAAACAGGGAAATCGATCCCAATAAAAGGTGTTATTACGTGCTCCACTAAGGCAGTTATTTACCTTATAACTTGTCCTTGTGGTAAAAATTATGTAGGTAAAACAAAGCGCGAAATTAAAAGTACGTATCTCAGAGCATCGTAGCACCATTAGGTGTAAAAACTTTACTTATCCAGTTGCGGCCCACTTGGAGGCAGGCCACTCGATTTCGTCTCTGCGTTATATTGGCATCGAACATGTCACCCTCCCTAGGAGAGGGGGTGACCTTGATAATGTATTGTTAAAACGAGAGGCTGCCTGGATCTTTAATTTAAAGACCCTTGCGCCCTTCGGTCTCAACGTAGACTTTGATCTGAAACTATTATTGTGATTATTGTGACTTTGCCATTGTAATTGTCTGTAAGCTTGTGTAGTCAAATTAATCTATGATCGTATGCTATCCATTTGTTTGTATGCTGTTCTTTGTATGACATTTTAATATTTGATTATTAACCAATGATATTAGGCCAGTCTTGGCCATGATTACAGACACCTGTGTCTTTTGACACTATATAAACAAGTCATCCCGCAGTGTTTGTGATTATACCATGATGAAGACAGCTTGGCTATCGAAACGTTGGTAATTCAGTTATTGCATCTAAGCTCCGAGAGTGTGCGGCTCTTTTATTTTCAAGTTTTCTCCTCTGCTAGCCAGCACCTCTAGCCAGCACTTCCAGCCAGCACCTCGTCTTAATATGTGTGCGTTTCTTTTTCTTCCAAATCCGCACTGGTACCCTAGAAAGACCCAGATGCATTCTTATTCATACTAAAGGAATTCAGTTTTACAACTGAATAGGTACCCCTTTCCCTTTCATACAGGCTTCTACAGATACAAACACACTCTATAACACTCTGACTCACCCACTCTAACACACTAACCCACTCTAACCCAGATGTATAATGTGACACTTCAACAGACACTAACACACACTAACATGTGCCGAGTTGGATACACACGCTTCTCACACTCCTACAGGCTAACACTAACCCATTAACACACTAACCCACACTAACGCACTCTAACACACTCTAACCCACTAACACCCACTCAAACACATTAAAACACACTAACCCTCTAACACCCACTAACACCCACTAACACACTCTAACACCCACTCTAACACCCACTCTAACCCATTAACACACTAACCCACTCTAACACCCACTCTAACACCCACACTAACACCCACTAACCCACTAACAACCACTCTAACCCACACTAACCCATTAACCCACACTAACCCATTAACACACTCTAACCCACACTAACACCCACTCTAACCCATTAACACACTAACGCCCTCTAACCCATTAACACACACTCTAACCCACTCAAACCCACTCTAACACTCTCTAGCACACCATAACCCACTCTAACCCACTAACACACACTAACCCACTCTAACACACTAATAGATGATTGACGGAGATAGATACACACTTACTGTATACTAACTCAGCTTTTACATGGTCTCTAAACATCATGCACATTTTCCAGAGTGCCTCACCTCCTGTAAGGTCATCAGGGCTGCCCTCCCCATCTCCTGGGAAAGACTCCATCACTCCTTCCTTTCAACAACTGCAGGAGGAATAAAGAGAGAGAAAGAAAGGGATGAATAGATAAAACAATAAAGCATAGAGACAGACAGACCAACAGATGAAATCAGAACGGGAGAGAAGCCAGCAGCCAGAGGAGAAAGAGAGATGCAGATGTGTTATATCTAACAGAATGTCCTTTCTACCATGGAGTGAATGCTCAAACCCAATCGTCTCTGATCATGCTTTAGTCTCTGTGAACACGCTTCTACGTTGCACATGTATGAGTCTGATAACACACACCTGAACAGAACACTATCTCACACTCCACCTGAGCACAAAGGTTTATTGGCACTGAGACTTTTACCTTGACCTAGTCGTGAAGGTGGGTTGAGAACACATTCCTTCATAGGTTCCTGGATGAATCACTGTTTACAACTTACAGCAGATAGACAAATGGAACACCAAGATATATTAAGTTAACGTACGCACACACACATGCACACACACATGCACACACACACGCACACACACATGCACACACACGCCCACACACACGCCCACACACACCCAGGTAGCACACCGTCTCTGTGGTCATTACAGCCATATAACCTGGCCCTGCCTTTGAAGTATTGAAGTCTACAGTGTGAGCTGCTGGTTGATGGCCAGAGGCTGATAAGCCAGACAGCATGAGGCTGTGGAGCAACATGCAAAGTTCAGCCTGCTCCTGAGTCCCCTTTGAGACTTAGTCTTCATGAGTTGAGTTGACCCACTAGGCAGGTAGCCTAGTGGTTAGAGCGTTGGGCCACTAACCGAAAGGTTGATAGACTGAAGATAGATCCCCAAGTTGACAAGGTAAAAATCTGTCGTTCTGCCCCTGAACAAGGCAGTTAATCCACCGTTCCTAGGATGTCATTGTAAATAAGAATTTGTTCTTAACTGACTTGCCTAGTTAAATAAAGGTTAAAAAAATAAGTCTAAAAACACACTGTTGCATAGTCCTTGGAAATGCGTCACCCTTAATATCCTTTAGGGCAGGGGTCTTCAACCCTGTTCCCAGAGAGCTATTCTTCTGTAGGTTTTCTTATCAACCCCAGTTGTTACTAACCTGATTCAGTTTATCAACCAGCTAATTATTAGAATCTGGTGCGCTAGATTAGGGCTGCTTTAGGGAATAGGTTGCTATCCTCCACTGTAGCAGCTGCTGCCTGCATACACTGTGTAAAATAGAGTTAGATTCAAATGTGGAACAACTAGCTATACAGGTGTAGGATCTTAATTTGACCAGTTTCTCAAAGCAGGAAAATAATCCTGCAACAACAGGAAATGTGAATTATTGTGTGTATTATAATTGTTTTACATTTTTTAGGGGTTGATACATTTTTGGTTAGTGCAAATGAAGTCAAAATTAAATGTTAAAGTGGAAATGACTAACCTTTGTAAACCTTGAATACACTACAAGTTTGCATTTCTGGGGGATCAAATTACATAATATCCTCTCCCTATATAGAGAGGGAGAGAAGGAGAGAGGGAGAGAAGAAGAGAGGGAGAATGAGGGAGAGAAGGAGAGAAGGAGAGAGGGAGAGAAGGAGAGAGGGAGAGAAGGAGAGAGGGAGAGAGAGAATGAGAGGGAGAAGGAGAGAGGGAGAGAGGAGAGAGGGAGAGAAGGAGAGAGGGAAAGACAGAGAGAGAGAATGAGAGAGAGAGCAGACAGAGACTCTATTACATCAGTAACACACTGTGGCCCACTGCGCTAAGCTCCTTATGAAAGACTAACCTGGTTTTAGGCCCAGAAACGAGGACAGAGAGTAATACATACAGCTGCAGTTGGAAAGAGGACAGGCACTACTGCAGATGGAATCATTTACACATTATCACCACTATGCCACATTGCACAGACACAGGCGTGTGTCTCACAGAGGTGTGTGTGTTTGTTTGTGGGTGTGCATTCATTTGGGCGTGCGTGTGTGTGTGCGCACTTACGTTAACTTAATATATTGAATATATTTTGGTGTTCCATTTGTCTATCTGCTGTAAGTTGTAAACAGTGATTCATCCAGGAACCTATGGAGGAATGTGTTCTCAACCCACCTTCACGACTAGGTCAAGGTAAAAGTCTCAGTGCCAATAAACCTTTGTGCTCAGGTGGAGTGTAAGATAGTTGGAAAGAGGACAGGCACTACTGCTGATGGAATCATTTACACATTACCACCACTAGACCACAATGCATTCAGACAAAGGGGTGTGTGTCGAAGAGGTGTTGGTGTGCGTATGGATATGGACAGTTGTTGAAGGCGTTGTTAACTGTTAACAATGAGACGCTTTCAGCTGAGTTTGAAGTTCACTGCTCTAGCATCATCAACACCTGAAGCACCTCATGTCCCACCTCATTTGCCAGGGGTTTACTTCTACAGGTGCGGCAAATGTAAATGAACTCCAATGGAGCTTGTGGGAGATCTACCCATCTGGAACTGGTGTTATAGCTGAGACAATAAATGGATGTGATGGGGATTTGCGTGTCCATGCGTCAGTCACTCAGAACTTTTTCATATGTGATCTTCTGGAAGTGATAAAACTGTTTGGTCAAGTTCTCTCTAGTGTGTCAGTTACTGTTACAGTAAGCACAGGTCATATTAGTGAGTGGCCAAGCCACTGTGTTGGGAGAAGAGGCGAGGAGAGGTATTCTATATTATTACCTAGCTATTCTGTTTCTGGATGGTTTCTGGATGGTTTGGTGAACAGCTTGGTGCAGGAATATACTGTAGTTTAAACTACATATGTGTCAGAGGAGGCTAGTGGGATGACCTATCGGAGGATGGGCTAATTGTAATGGGTGGAATGGAATAAATGGAAGGGTATCAAACACATTACACATATGGAAACCACGTTTGACTCCATTCCATTTATTCCAATCCAGCCATTACCATGAGCCCATCCTCCTATAGCTCCTCCCCCCAGCCTCCTCTGATCTGCGTTGTCCAGAGTCATATGGTGAGTAAATCCCTCTCTGTTTCTCTCTGCTCCCACCAGGATGAACTTTCAGCTGTGATATTTGGACCACTTCCAACATCCCAGACCCAGATCTATCATTGCCCATCACTCCCCAGTCTACTGTATCATTGCCCATCACTCCCCAGTCTACTGTATCATCGTCCATCACTCCACAGTCTACTGTATCATCGTCCATCACTCTCCAGTCTACTGTATCATCGTCCATCACTCCCCAGTCTACTGTATCATCGCCCATCACTCCCCAGTCTACTGTATCATCGTCCATCACTCCCCAGTCTACTGTATCATCGTCCATCACTCCCCAGTCTACTGTATCATCGCCCATCACTCCACAGTCTACTGTATCATCGTCCATCACTCTCCAGTCTACTGTATCATCGTCCATCACTCCCCAGTCTACTGTATCATCGTCCATCACTCCCCAGTCTACTGTATCATCGTCCATCACTCCCCAGTCTACTGTATCATCGTCCATCACTCCCCAGTCTACTGTATCATCGTCCATCACTCCCCAGTCTACTGTATCATCGTCCATCACTCCACAGTCTACTGTATCATCGTCCATCACTCCACAGTCTACTGTATCATCGTCCATCACTCCACAGTCTACTGTATCATCGTCCATCACTCCACAGTCTACTGTATCATCGTCCATCACTCCACAGTCTACTGTATCATCGTCCATCACTCCACAGTCTACTGTATCATCGTCCATCACTCCACTTTCTACTGTATCATCGTCCATCACTCCACAGTCTACTGTATCATCGTCCATCACTCCACAGTCTACTGTATCATCGTCCATCACTCCACAGTCTACTGTATCATTGCCCATCACTCCACAGTCTACTGTATCATCGTCCATCACTCCACTTTCTACTGTATCATCGTCCATCACTCCACAGTCTACTGTATCATCGTCCATCACTCCACAGTCTACTGTATCATCGTCCATCACTCCACAGTCTACTGTATCATTGCCCATCACTCCCCAGTCTACTGTATCATCGTCCATCACTCCACAGTCTACTGTATCATTGTCCATCACTCCACAGTCTACTGTATCATCGTCCATCACTCCACAGTCTACTGTATCATCGTCCATCACTCCACAGTCTACTGTATCATCGTCCATCACTCCACAGTCTACTGTATCATCGTCCATCACTCCAAGTCTGTATCATTGCCCATCACTCTCCAGTCTACTGTATCATCGTCCATCACTCCCCAGTCTACTGTATCATCTAATCTCACTCCACAGTCTACTGTATCATCTCCTATCTAAGCATTTGGGTGTACTGGCTGTCAGAAAGAAAATGAACTACACCATGGTGGTTGGCGTGGGCCACAGCTTGGTAGTAGATCATGTGAATTAAGCACATTTTCCATTGTGATCATAAATCACCTCATATAGAATGACCTATTTTTCATCTCATCTAGGGCATATGTTACTGAGAGAGGTAGGCTACTGAGAGACGGTAGTCTACTGAGAGAGGTAGGTTACTGAGAGACGGTAGGCTACTGAGAGAGGTAGGCTACTGAGAGACTGTAGTCTACTGAGAGAGGTAGGCTACTGAGAGAGGTAGGCTACTGAGAGAGGTAGGCTACTGAGAGACTGTAGTCTACTGAGAGAGGTAGGCTACTGAGAGAGGTAGGCTACTGAGAGAGGTAGGCTACTGAGAGAGGTAGGCTACTGAGAGACTGTAGGCTACTGAGAGAGGTAGTCTACTGAGAGGTAGGCTACTGAGAGAGGTAGTCTACTGAGAGGTAGGCTACTGAGAGAGGTAGTCTACTGAGAGAGGTAGCCTACTGAGAGACTGTAGACTACTGAGAGACGGTAGACTACTGAGAGATGGTAGGCTACTGAGAGACGGTAGGCTACTGAGAGAATGTAGACTACTGAGAGACTGTAGACTACTGTGAGACGGTAGGCTACTGAGAGACGGTAGGCTACTGAGAGACTGTAGGCTTCTGAGAGAGCTAAGCTACTGAGAGACTGTAGGCTACTGAGACACGGTAGGCTACTGAGAGACTGTCATCTACTGAGACACTGTAGACTACTGAGACTGTAAACTACTTAGAAACGGTAGCCTACTGAGAGATGGTAGGCTACTGAGAGACTGTGGGCTACTGAGAGACTGTAGACTACTGAGAGACTGTAAACTACTTAGAGATGGTAGCCTACTGAGAGATGGTAGGCTACTGAGAGACTGTAACCTATTGAGAGACGGTAGGGTACTGAGAGATGGTAGGCTACTGAGAGACTGTCATCTACTGAGACACTGTAGACTACTGAGACTGTAAACTACTTAGAAACGGTAGCCTACTGAGAGATGGTAGGCTACTGAGAGACTGTGGGCTACTGAGAGACTGTAGACTACTGAGAGACTGTAAACTACTTAGAGATGGTAGCCTACTGAGAGATGGTAGGCTACTGAGAGACTGTAACCTATTGAGAGACGGTAGGGTACTGAGAGATGGTAGGCTACTGAGAGACTGTCAGCTACTGAGACACTGTAGACTACTGAGACTGTAAACTACTTAGAGACGGTAGCCTACTGAGAGATGGTAGGCTACTGAGAGACTGTTGGCTACTGAGAGATGGTAGGCTACTGAGAGACTGTAAACTATTTAGAAACGGTAGGCTACTGAGAAACTGTGGGCTACTGAGAGACTGTAGACTACTGAGAGACTGTAAACTACTTAGAGATGGTAGCCTACTGAGAGATGGTAGGCTACTGAGAGACTGTAACCTATTGAGAGACGGTAGGCTACTGAGAGACTGTTGGCTACTGGGAGATGGTAGGCTACTGAGAGACTGTTGGCTACTGGGAGATGGTAGGCTACTGAGAGACTGTAAACTACTGAGAGACTGTTGGCTACTGGGAGATGGTAGGCTACTGAGAGACTGTAACCTATTGAGAGACGGTAGGCTACTGAGAGATGGTAGGCTACTGAGAGACTGTAAACTACTGAGAGACTGTAGACTACTTAGAGACGGTAGACTACTGAGAGACTGTAGACTACTGAGAGACTGTAGACTACTGAGAGACGGTAGGACTACTGAGAGACTGTAGGCTTCAGAGAGGCTGTAGACTACTGAGAGACTGTAAACTACTTGGATATGGTAGGCTACTGAGAGACGGTAGGCTACTGAGAGACTGTAGACTACTGAGAGATGGTAGGCTACTGAGAGACCGTAGACTACTGAGAGATGGTAGGCTACTGAGAGACTGTAGGCTACTTCATATACAGAAAGAACATGATCCCCCATCTATTGACCTGTCTCGGAGCAGTGAAAATGTATGTAAACCGTCATTGCCCCTGCTCTTTCTTCCTGATCAAAGTCAAAGATGACTCTCATCTGTCATTCAAAGATTTGCGGTATTTTCAGTGGGATTATATTCTCTTCATTGCAGAACCCAGATGAGGACCGTATATATCGAGATTAAGGCCGATTATAGATAGATTTTAATCCGATCCCTGCGGGAACTCATGCGGATATTTATTTAATTCAAACAAATGTTTTCCAATGAAGAAAACACATATTCATTAAATGAAGTAATGATCTATGTTGGCCATGTACTACAAGTCTAACATAGTCTTTATTGCTCATTTTACTTTTAAATTTTTACGAGTTTTCATGAATGCAAATTACGATCAATGTCTAGACTGTTCAGCTCCCCTTGACGAAAGTCGCCCATATGGTAGTGGTAAACTCATGAAAACCGAGAAGGTCATTTATCTGCGGATGACTATTCTGTTGTCTATATGAATAGGATGAATACATACAGTTTGTGACAAAGTACGTATTTCTTTACAGAGTTAATGAATTGATATGTTATGGCAAGGAAACATGTTATAATACTTACTGTACCGATGTTGCTAGTGTTGAAGGAGAATTATCCAAATGTCATATTATTCTGAAGCGTGGATGGGAGCTCACAGCTGTGTCACTGTCAGTTCGTAACGTAGTCTACCTACACTTCAAGGCTGTGGAATACTGGTACTGCTTGCGAGCTGCCACTGCTGTCCTCTGTCCGACGTTTACTATCATCCGGTCCTTAACGCAAGGATTTTAACCCTTCATCTACTGAAAAGATAACGTCTAATCAGAGCGTCGAGGACTAAAAAATAAAATAAAGTGTGTTTTGTTCGTTTATTAGGATCCCAAATGGCAGAAGCTAGTCTCACTTGGGTCCGACATCACGAAAAAGGCATTACAGACAACAGACTTTACAATTCAAACGGATCAAATCCACCAGTCAAACCACCAGTGCAAATAATGAAATAACGAAAGGGTTAGGGGTATTACTTTAAGATACGTTAAAGCCTAGGGATTGTATTTTGGCTACCCATTAATCTAAAATAACATATAATTATAATATTTTACGATTATTATAAAGTGAACGAACTTCAATGTCCACTAGCTGGCGCCATGTACTTTCACAAATTGACAAGAACAATCAGATTCAAAGAAAATCGGAGAGAAAAATAGGAAAAATGCTGTTTAAATACGGACATTGAACAAATACGACTGGATTATTATTCTGTGTGTTCTATATATTTTCTTTGATGAATGATTTGATCAGTCAGTATCAGTGACTACATAAATTGAAGACTGAACAAAGAGGAGAGAACGATCCATGGTTGAAGTCTGGCCTTCGGTTTCTTGAACTAATCCAGTCCTCTCCCTATCTTGATCATCCATCCGTTGTCAAACCTTAGGGATCATGATTATAACCAACATTAAAGCAAATATTATATCATGTGCATGTGCCAAATGACCCATTAAAGATCTAATTCGACCTAAGTCACTGATGCTAGGCTATATTGCCAAGCCATGGTGTGTGTCTGCCATGATGTGTGTCTGCCATGGTGTGTGTCCGCCATGCACGTGTGTCTGCCATGCACGTGTGTCTGCCATGCATGTGTGTCCGCCATGCACGTGTGTCTGCCATGCACGTGTGTCTGCCATGCACGTGTGTCTGCCATGCATGTGTGTCTGCCATGCACGTGTGTCTGCCATGCACGTGTGTCTGCCATGCATGTGTGTCTGCCATGCACGTGTGTCTGCCATGCACGTGTGTCCTGGTTGTGGAAATTGATTGATTGAAATGTGTGGTATACCTGATCTCCCAGTAGTGAAAAGTGGAGTACTGGAGGTCCAACACACACCCTGGCAAACACACACCCTGGCAAACACACACCCTGGCAGACACATACCATGGCAGACACACACCATGGCAGACACACACCATGGCAGACACACACCATGGCAGACACACACCTTGGCAGACACACACCATGGCAGACACACACCATGGCAGACACACACCCTGGCAGACACACACCATGGCAGACACACACCATGGCAGACACACCCTGGCAGACACACACCATGGCAGACACACACCTTGGCAGACACACACCATGTCAGACACACACACCCTGGCAGACACACACCATGGCAGACACACACCATGGCAGACACACACCATGGCAGACACACACACCCTGGCAGACACACACCCTGGCAGACACACACCCTGGCAGACACACACCCTGGCAGACACACACCATGGTAGACACACACCATGGCAGACACACACACATCATGTCAGACACACACACTCTGGCAGACACACACACTCTGGCAGACACACACACCCTGGCAGACACACACCATGGCAGACACACACCATGGCAGACACTCACCATGGTAGACACTCACCATGGCAGACACTCACCATGGCAGACACACACCCTGGCAGACACACACCCTGGCAGACACACACCCTGGTTCTGTAGACTGTAAAAAAAATAAAAATAAACACACACACAAGTGGATGAGGGAAACAACACATGAGAGACTTGACATTGGGAAATGGGTTTATAACTGTGCAACAGCCTTAAAGAACACAAATGGAGCTACAAGCTATATACAGTGGCTTGCTAAAGTATTCACCCCCTCTGCCTTTTCCCTAATTTGTTGCCTTAAAACCTGGAATTAAAATAGATTTTTGGGGGGTTTGTATCATTTGATTTACACAACATGCCTACCACTTTGAAGATGCAAAATCATTTTTTTGTGGAACAAACAAGAAACAAGACAAAATAAATGTAAATAGTCAATAGTTTGTAGAGCCACCTTTTGCAGCAATTACAGCTGCAAGTGTCTTGGAGTATGTCTCATATATGGCACATATATAAGGCACATCTATATGGCACATCTAGCCACTGGGATTTTTGCCCATTTTTCAAGGCAAAACTGCTCCAGATCCTTCAAATTGGATGGTTTTCGCTGATGTACAGCAATCTTTATGTCATACCACAGATTCTCAATTGGATTGAGATCTGGGCTTTGACTAGGCCATTCCAATACATTTAAATGTTTCCCCTTAAACCACTCTGGGTGTTGTTTTAGCAGTATGTTTAGGGTCATTGTCCTGCTGGAAGGTGAACCTCTGTCCCAGTCTCAAATCTCTGGAAGACTGAAACAGGTTTCCCCTCAACAATTTTCCTGTAATTAGCGCCATCCATCATGCTTCAATTATGACCAGGTTCTCAGTCCCTGCCGATTAAAAAAATAATAGAAATTTATTTTCTCACTCTTTAGCATCTATGCATAGTCACTTTACATAATGACCTCGACTAACCTGTACCCCCGCACATTGACTCGGTACCGGTACCCCCTGTATGTAGCCTCGTTGTTGTTATGTAATTATATTGTGTTACTTTCATTTAATTTCACAACCATGTTGTATTTGGTGCATGTGACAATTACAATTTGATTTGATATATTGCTACAGTGTGGGCAGTATCAGAGGGAAATAGAGAGGTTGGGATCTAGTATGAGGGAGAAGGGGATACAGGAAATTAGTTGAAAGAGTGGATTGATTAGAACGTCATTAGACATAGTTTAAAATATTTTGTTATCTTTTTTAAGAGCAACGGGCTGGCAGGTAGGATTTTGTGTCTCCCTGCCTCCGTCTCTGGCCCACACTCCAGTACCGTAGGTGCCGGTAATGCACCATATCGTTGGATGCCAACCGCCGATAATCCCCACCGAAGAAGATGACCGATGACTTCCGACATCCGTTTAAATTCATAAATGCGAAAACGTGAAAATCCTCTGTTAATCCTGAACGCGTAATTTTAGCTGCATTTCGATTTTGTTTAGAATGTAGCTAGTTTGTTTGATATTTTTGTAACAACACTTTATATCTTGGTAGGATTCAGTATCTGCCTTGGCCCATCCGCATATTATGTTTTTTGCATTATAATCAAAAATGGTTTAGAAACTTTGTGCTATAACATTGCGTCCCGCACGCCTCTATCAACCAACAAGTAAATATGGCAATGCTGTCGTGGGCTTCACATATTTCCCCCAATTCAGGTAACGATGAAGTCTAATTTATTAAAGGAAGAGAATCTTTCTGGCAGGCAGTTGTTACTTTGCAATCATTCAGATGATTGGTGTTTGAATCAACACGTTTTCTCGTGTTCCACAGGGGGGATTAATTTACATTATTTTTTTGGAAGCATTGTGGGAAACATTTTTTAAATGTTTTTTAATTCATGATATTTTGTTAATGTATTTGGAATACATTTGTAGGGAATATATTATTTGGACAATTTTAAATATTGAGTTGACTCCTTCAGTCAGTACAACATTGCCTTTTCTCATCCTATTCATGTGTTGCATATTTGATGATACAGTATTTCTGTCTATTATTCTAGGCTTTAACATAAACTATGCCTCTGCCTTGGTTAATGTCATTCTGCAGCAAGTTCACCAGAGCACGGATTCCACAAGAAGTAGGGTGGACGGTGCTGTGGACTTTCATCAAGGGCAGGCCCTACATCTAAATGCAATGAATGCCATCAACTCAAAGCTGTTTATTACCTAAATTACTTACACTTTGATCATAGGCTAAAATAAATAAACCCCTGGGACTAAACCCCCTGAATCCATGGTCTTTCAGTTGCTGGATGAGCGGACGCAAAAGCATGAGAAGTATGGTGGTAATCCGGAGCAGCCCAGTAAAAAGCACCATGTGCTGACCTTACTGGGAGAAGAAGCTAGTGGAGGGACGCTACCTGCACAAGGTGGGGCTCCTATCCGTTTAGATGAATAACTTATCATCTGGGGGCTTGCCTAGTGGTTGGAAATCATAACCTGTCAGATGTGGGTGCAGCCCACCTCTAGACTAAGTGTGTGTTTTGCATAGTGTTACCATTTTCTCCTCCAAGACGTGTATTTAATTAATTTATCTGTGCTTGAGGTCATGCAGTGAAGTTGTAATGATGAGTATGATTGCTAACTTGGTTTTTACTGTGGTGAAGTATCGAAGTAAAACTATTTTAAAGTACTACTGAAGTAGTTTTTTGGGGGTACAATGCATTTGGAAATATTCAGACCCCTTGACTATTTCACATTTTGTTTACGTTACAGCTTTATTCTAAAATTGATTACATTGTCCCCCCTCAATCTACACAACACCCCATAATGACAAAGCAAAAACAAGTTTTTAGAACTTTTTTTATAAATAAATAAAAAAATATCACATTTGCATAAGTAATCAGTACTTTGTTGAACCTCTGGCAGTGATTACAGCCTCAAGTCTTCTTGGGTATGACGCTACAAGCTTGGCACTCAAAACGGGCTGTCATGTGCCTTTTACTGAGGAGTGGCATCCGTCTGGCCACTCTACCATAAAGGCCTGATTGGTGGAGCGCTGCAGAGACGGTTGTCCTTCTGGAAGGTTTTCCCTTCTCCACAGAGGAGAGCTCTCCCTGACCAAGGCCCTTCTCCCTTGATTGCTCAGTTTGGCCAGGCGGCCAGCTTTAGGAAGAGCCTTGGTGGTTCAAAACTTCTTCCATTTAAGAATGATGGAGGCCACTGTGTTTTTGGGTACCTTCAATGCTGAATAATTGTTTTTGGTACCCTTCTGCAGATCTGTGCCTCGACACAATACTGTCCACCAGAGCTGTTGCCAGAGAATTTAATGTTAATTTCTCTACCATAAGCCACCATCAATTGCCTTTTAGAGAATTTGGCAGTACATCAACTGGCCTCACAACTGCAGACCACTAGTAATCATGCCAGCCCAGGACCTCCACATCCAGCTTATTCACCTGCAGGATGTTCTGAGATGAGCCACCGGACAGCTGATGTCATCAGGGAAGCTCATCTGCTTGCTTGTCGTCCTCACCAGGGTCTTGACCGGCCTGCAGTTCAGAGTTGTAACCAACTGCGGTGGGCAAATTGTCACCTTCGATGGCCACTGGCACACTGGAGAAGTGTACTCTTCATGGATGAATCCGGGTTTCAACTGTACCGGGCAGATGTCAGACCGTGTGTATGGCGTTTTGTGTGCGACTGGTTTGCTGATGTCAACATTGTGAACAGAGTTATAGTACAGACAGGCAAACTACAGAACGAACACAATTGCATTTTATCAATGGCAATTTGAGTGCAGATATTGTGCCGAGATCCTGAGGCCCATTGTCGTGCCATTCATTACCCACAATCACCTCATGTTTCAGCATAATTCTGATCCACCCCCTGTAAAAAATAAAGGATCCTTCACCAACAGCTTATCTGTATTTCCAGTCTTGTGAAAAACATATTAGGACCAACTGAATTTATTTAAATAGACTGATTTCCTTGTGAAATTTAAGAAAGTGTTGCATTTATATTTTTGTTAAGTGTATAACCACTTTCATCTCTCCTCCCTCTGTCCAGGATCCAGCCACTCACGCTGCCCCATGGTCTCCCTACTGAGGAAGACGCCTACCAGAACAGCAGAGAGCTGATCATACAACGTCTCAAACATGTAGAGGACAGTAAGGCTGTGAATAAGTAGCTTGTTTGGCCTTTCAAAAAATCCATGATTCAATTGACTCAAGTGAAATCCCTGTACAATGTGTTGAATCTATACCTGGACAGAAACCTGTCTATCACACCCCTCTTATATTTCAAAACAAAAACATGAATCAAAAGTCAGAGGGAAATGACACAAAGAGCCAGTGATGATCAGCTTATTTTTATTAAGATCAAGCTAATTTTTTTTTATAGAAAACCTCAAACATGTTCTACCATCACACACTGACAAGACTGGATGGAGGTTGTGGAATGAAGCTGGCACTTGATTGTTGCTACTGAACCGCTGAATGGGTTCAACAAAGGCAAATGACATGGATCGATGTTAATGTTGCAAGCGTTACTGTTCGTAAGGATGGTTGTTTGTTAAAAATCCAAATCCAAGTCCATAAATTAGAATCAAATCTGTTATGATACAGGGTAACTGCATCAAGGCTGAAGGTCAGGTTTTAGACTTCAAATTGGAATCAAATGAACCATTTCAAGGGGAGCCAGTCAGAGCAGAAAGAGTTCAGTGGCTCAGACAGGAATCCTCCTTTTACTTGCCTGTCAAATATAAATGACATTAAATATGATTTAAAGTCCAAACAAAATAAGTCAGAATTTAATCCATAAAATAAATGGAAAACTAAAGCATGGAAGACTATAATAAATAAGGAAATGACAGAAGGGGGAAGGAAACCTATAAAACTGGAGGAGATGGTTCTGCCAGTTAGTGGGTATTAGCCCTGAGAGACAGAGGTTGAAGGCTGACAGTCTTCTAGTCATCTTCAGAACCAGAATCTGAATCGTGTCCTCTCCCTCTGATGGTCTTCTTCTCCACCTTGGTGAACTTTGAACCAGATTTCTGTGTCAAGGTGGGGGGCTCCATTAGGTTACCACTGGAGGAGAAGACAAGGGTAGAGGGGTGTTATGATGTAGGATTTGAGATTTTGGCAATGAGGCTCTTTATCTACTTCCGGATTCAAGTGACCTTTTGTCTATATGCACCATTTATGTCTGTCCAGTATGAAGGAAGTTGAAGAGGTAGTTTTGTGAGCCATGTTACTAGCATTAGCGCAATGACTGGAAGTCTATGGGTATTTGCTAGCATGCTATCTAGAATCCATTTAATAAGACTAAATCAGCATGCGGTTGTGCATGAACAGGTAAGGATTTCTATTCTTTCGCACATGAACCAAAGGCCTCATGCGTGACAGGAAATACCTAGACGGATAATCTTCCTAGCTAGAGGTGTGATTATCTGTAGGAAATCACACCAGTCTGTGTACCTGTAGTTGATGACGTCAGAGCAGCCCAATCTCCACTCCAGCACCTCTGTGGAGAACTCGTCTGTGTTCCCCAGGTCGGTGAATCCTACCACGTAATCCTTGGTCTTCCCATCCTTAACCAGCGCCAGCGTGGGAATCACCTTGATCCGCAGCCTCTCTGTCAGGAACGGCGCCTTTTCCACATTCAGCTTGATGAACTTAGTCTCCAGGTGCTTCTTGGCCAGGATACCCAGGTGCTTGTCCAGGATCTTGCATCTTTATAAGGCAGGGGGAAGGAGACAGCAGGGTTAAGATCCTGGTAGAAGCTGCAATTAAGGTTTACTGGGCAATAAATCCCCTTCTAATCCTTTCTTTGGGATTTTGGGAGGGTAAGCTCACTCCGGAGCAGGGCTCAATTCATTAGCAGCAGAGAAAAACAGGAAGAGGGGAAAACATTGCTGTGTTGCCAACCTGAAGGTGGAGTCTCTGTAGAAATGGCAGACCACACGATTGCTCTCCTTCACCTCTGGGAAGAAATCTTTCTCACTGGGGATTTCTTTATACTCCCCATGCCCTTTAGACAGCCACTCCTTATAGGACAGAGCACACAGAAACTATTATGAGTTGTTACTGGTATGACATACACACACATAAGTATGTGGACACCTTCAAAATATATGGATTCTGCTATTTCAGCCACACCTGTTGCCGATATGTGTATGAAATAGTCTACACAGCCATGCGATCTCCATAGACAAACATTGGCCTTACTGAAGAGCTCAGTGACTAAACATGGATAGGACATAGGATGCCACCTTTCCAACAAGTCAGTACGTCAAATTTCTGCCCTGCTCGAGCTGCCCGGGATAATGGTCTGTGGCTGTTTTTCATGGTTCGGCCCCCTAGATTCTGTGCTTCCAACTTTGTGGCAACAGTTTGGGGAAGGCCCTTTCCTGTTTCAGTAGAACTCCCCAGTGCACAAAGCCAGGTCCATACAGAAATGGTTTGTCAAGATCGGTGCATTAGAACTTGACTGGCCTGCAGAGCACTGACCTCAACCCCATCAAATAATTGGAACGCCGACTGCGAGCCAGACCTAACCACCCAAAAATCAGTTTCCAACCTCACTAATGCTTGTGGCTGAATGTATGCAAGTCCCTGCAGCAAAGTTCCAAAATCTAGTAGAACGCCATCACAGAAGAGTGGAGGCTGTTATAGCAGCAGGGGGTTGGAATAAGATGTTCGATGAGCAGGTGTCCAGTGTAGGTTGATGTACTAAAGCAAATGCTTGTTAGGCATCCACCATATTGCGATCCTCAGCCCTTCCCACCTACCTGCTTCTGTTTCTGGGATTTCTTGAGGGCCTCCATCCTCCTCTCCTTCAGCTTTTCCATCTCGTCGTCATCCATGCGCTCCAGCTTCCCCAGCTCTTTGTCCAACTGCTCCTCCACCATCCTGGCTGACTGCAGCACTTGCTGCTCCAGCGCTTTGGCCATAATCTCCATCGACTGACTCGCCATGATGAAAAGCTTTGAAACTTCTGACACAATCACTCTATTCCTGAGGGATGGGGTGAGTGAGAGTCAGAGACAATTTTATAGATTGAATTTCTCTCTCTGAAATGCAATGGTTGGACCAAGGATTAAGCAAACTAGCTAATGACCCTGGCTGGTGACCATGGAAACTACACACTGAGGTTTTAAATCGAAAACAACCAACGTTAGATAGCTAGTAATTTTCGTTAGTTAATGTAACAACTACCTGGCATGGTGAACTCAACTCGATGGGTTACTAAACTACAGCTACTAGCTAACGTTACCTAGCTAACTAGCGTAAGTTATTCCCCTTTATAAAGTTATCAAGATCTTTAGTCTTACAAAATACAACTTAACAGTAACGTTGGTTAACTATTTTAAAGTTCTGCTATTTGATTCCCCACCTATCGCTAACAAATTACCATTGTCTGTTAGCTAACGTTAATTAGCAAGAATGCTAACGTTAGCCAAAGACAAAGTCCCAATTGAACAATAGATGTCAGATGTTTGTTAGCCTACTCGTATCAGCTTTCAGACAAAGTAGAAAGATATGTCAAAAATGAACAAAGGAACAAATCACCGGAGTCGTTTTAGCCTAGCTCGCTAGCTACATCAAGGTAGGGCTGTTAGCTCGGCTGTTAGCTAGGCTAACAGCTGCGTGGTCAGAGAACGCTGGGGAGCTAGCTAGCTGGCTAACGTTAGCGACCTGACAAAAACGACCAAGTTGCCCAGACACTGAAGCTACAAGATTACAACAAAAAAGCAACCACTTATGTTAATAGGGCCGACTGAATTTATCATTTCCACATGACTTTATCAATACTACAAAGCTGACAATATGGCAAGCCTACTCACCAAAAGCGGAACCCTGACTCAGTGTCGTATCTTTGCAGACTGCAGAGCGCGCAGTGTGGTACAGAAGGAGATTTTAGGTCAGCATTATGCAGAAGGTTGCCCCCTGCTGGATGAGAATGAACAGTGTCCAGATGACGCGAGTACTTTTTCTGAACCAGTCGAAATCACGCATCAACGCCATTATCATGGACGTATACAAATAAATGCCAATAGGACAAAAATACGAAACAAACGAAAATTCAACTAGTGTACTGTCATTCCAGTTTCAATGTTGCCCTTGACTGAGTTAGTTGAAGTTGGCTAGCTGGCGACAAGAACGTTATCCATCCTGCACACACAACCGTGACATGTTTTTTTGTTTGTTGAGGTAGTCACTTGGAATTAATTTCAATGAACAGGTACAGTGGGGCAAAAAAGTATTTCGTCAGCCACCAATTGTGCAGGTTCTCCTACTTAAAGAGATGAGAGGCCTGTAATTTTCATCATAGGTACACTTCAACTATGACAGACAAAATGAGAAAAAAAATCCAGAAAATCACATTGTAGGATTTTTAATGAATTTATTTGCAAATTATGGTGGAAAATAAGTATTTGGTCACCGACAAACAAGCAAGATTTCTGGCTCTCACAGACCTGTAACTTCTTTAAGAGGCCCCTCTGTCCTCCACTCGTTACCTGTATTAATGGCACCTGTTTGAACTTGTTATGAGTATAAAAGACACCTATCCACAACCTCAAACAGTCACACTTCAAACTCCACTATGGCCAAGACCAAAGAGCTGTCAAAGGACACCAGAAACAAAATTGTAGACCTGCACCAGGCTGGGAAGATTGAATCTGCAATAGGTAAGCAGCTTGGTTTGAAGAAATCAATGGTGGGAGCAATTATTAGGAAATGGAAGACATACAAGACCACTGATAGTCTCCCTCGATCTGGGGCTCCACGCAAGATCTCACCCCGTGGGGTCAAAATGATCACAAGAACGGTGAGCAAAAATCCCAGAACCACAGTGAATGACCTGCAGAGAGCTGGGACCAAAGTAACAAAGCCTACCATCAGTAACACACTACACCGCCAGGCACTCAAATCCTGCAGTGCCAGACGTGTCCCCCTGTTACCAGTACATGTCCAGGCCCGTCTTCTAGAGAGCATTTGTTGGGAGAATGTCAGATGAAACCAAAATGATCAGGTCAAGTTTCTCTAGGTCTTTGTCATTGATCAGATCAGTGCAGTACTTGACTACCTGCAGAATGTCCTCCTCCATGGGGTCTGAGGGTGTAAAGTACTTAGAAAAAATGCAAACCAAATCTTAACACAGTCAAAACCACATATTTTACACAGTCAAACCAAATCTTTTACACAGTCAAAACCAAATCTTTAACACAGTCAAAACCAAATCTTTAACACAGTCAAAACCAAATCTTTAACACAGTCAAAACCACATCTTTAACACAGTCAAAAACCACATCTTTAACACAGTCAAAACCACATATTTAACACAGTCAAAACCACATATTTTACACAGTCAAAACCACATATTTTACACAGTCAAAACCAAATCTTTAACACGGTCAAAACCACATCTTTAACACAGTCAAAACCACATCTTTAACACAGTCAAAACCAAATCTTTAACACAGTCAAAACCACACCTTTAACACAGTCAAAACCACATCTTTAACACAGTCAAAACCACATCTTTAACACAGTCAAAACCACATCTTTTCCACACAGTCAAAATCACATATTTAACACAGTCAAAATCACATATTTAACACAGTCAAAACCAAATCTTTAACACAGTCAAAGTGTTGTCCAAATCTTTAACACAGTCAAAACCACATCTTTTAACACAGTCAAAACCACATCTTTAACACAGTCAAAACCACATCTTTAACACAGTCAAAACCACATCTTTAACACAGTCAAAACCACATCTTTAACACAGTCAAAAGAGTGTACATCTTTAACACAGTCAAAACCACATCTTTAACAGTCAAAACCACATCTTTAACACAGTCAAAACCACATCTTTAACACAATCAAAACCACATCTTTAACACAGTCAAAACCACATCTTTAACAGTCAAAATCAAATCTTTAACACAGTCAAAATCAAATCTTTAACACAGTCAAAACCAAATCTTTAACACAGTCAAAACCACATCTTTAACACAGTCAAAACCACATCTTTAACACAGTCAAAACCACATCTTTAACACAGTCAAAACCACATCTTTAACACAGTCAAAAACACAACTACAGTTGTGGCAAAAACTTGAATGACACAAATATTAATTTCCACAATGTTTGCTGCTTCAGCGTCTTTAGATAATTTTGTCAGATGTTACTATGGAATACTGAAGTATAATTACAATCATTTCATAAGTGTCAAAGGCTTTTATTGACAATTACATGAAGTTGATGCAAAGAGTCAATATTTGCAGTGTTGACCCTTCTTTTTCAAGACCTCTGCAATCCGCCCTGGCATTCTGTCAATTAACCTCTGGGCCACATACTGACTGATGGCAGCCCATTCTTGCATAATCAATGCATGGACTTTGTCAGAATTTGTGGGTTTTTGTTTGTCCACCCACCTCTTGAGGATTGACCACAAGTTCTCAATGGGATTAAGGTCTGGGGAGTTTCCTGACCATGGACCCATATTAATGTTTTGTTCCCCGAGCCACTTAGTCATCACTTTTGTCTTATGGGAAGGTGCTCCATCATGCTGGAAAAGGCATTGTTCGTCACCAAACTGTTCCTGGATGGTTGGGAGAAGTTGAAGCTGCTCTCGGGAAGATGTGTTGGTACCATTCTTTATTCATGGCTGTGTTCTTAGGCAAAATTGTGAGTGAGCCCACTCCCTTGTCTATGAAGCAAACCCACACATGAATGGTCTCAGGATGCTTTACTGTTGGCATGACACAGGACTGATGGTAGCGCTCACCTTGTCTTCTCTGGACAAGCTTTTTTCCGGATGCCCCAAACAATCAGAAAGGGGATTCATCAGAGAAAATGACTTTACCCCAGTCCCCAGCAGTCCAATCGCTGTACCTTTTGCAGAATATCAGTCTGTCCCTGATGTTTTTTCTGGAGAGAAGTGGCTTCTTCGCTGCCCATCTTGACATTCAACACCAGGTTATCCTCCAAAAGTCTTTGCCTCACTGTGTGTGCAGATACACTCATACCTGCCTGCTGCCATTCCTGAGCAAGCTCTGTACTGGTAGTGCCCCGATCCCGCAGCTGAATCAACTTTAGTAGATGGTCCTGGCGCTTGCTGGACTTTCTTGGGCGCCCTGAAGACTTCTTCACAACAATTGAACCGCTCTCCTTGAAGTTCTTGATGAAACGATAAATGGTTGATTTAGGTGCAATCTTACTGGCAGCAATATCCTTGCCTGTGAAGCATATTGCCATCATACAAACTGAGGCAGCAGACTTTGTGAAAATTAATATTTGTGTCATTCTAAAAAAACTTTTGGCCACGACTGAACTATGGCAGAAAATGTCCCCCTTTTTCCATAGATGGTAGTAAACGACCCACTCCCCATTCTGTACCTGAGATGGTAGTGATCCATTCTCTGAGTAGTGTTCGGATGTCCCTGAAATCACAGGCTCCAGCCAGGGTGGGTTCAGGGCAAGGGGTGAACTTGGACAGAGTCTCTGGGTCGTCCTGCTGTAGGGGGGAGGTGGAAGGTCCATTCTCCAGCTGGATGGGGGTCAGTTCAGGCCAGTTTAATCACTATGCATCATTAATAAAACAGACAACTTAACTTGCATAAGTGTTTAGGGGCTCACCTTGAGGCCATTGGGTAGGTCCCTGGGTCTGAGCACGTGTGGTAGGTCTTTGGCCGGGGTGTTTCCTGGTGGGCGGGGCCTCTTTAGAGGGGAGGGGCCTTTGTTGGCCTTCTTCTTGTAGCCGCGCTTCATCCAACCCACCCCCACATGCTTCAGATGCAACAGGGGGTTCTTCTGGTCTGCTACAGAGAAAGAGGGGGGACGAGCGAGGCAAGGGAAGGAGTGAAAGGTAGAGAAGGAAAGAGAGAGAAAGGGGGCAATGCAATGAAAGTTTAATTTGATCATTAGTCGGTTCTATGGTTCTTTTCAGTGTATTGCTAAATGGCATGTATATTCTATATTATATTATTAGTATCCACTGAGCGTACAAAACATTAAGAACACCTGCTCTTTACATGTCAGACTGACTGGGGAATCCAGGTGGAAGCTATGATCCCTCATTGATGTCACCTGTTAAATCCACTTCAACCAGTGTAGATGAAGGGGAGGAGACAGGCTATAGAAGGATTTTTAAGCCTTGAGACAATAAGACATGGATTGTGTGTGTGTGTGTGTGTGTGTGTGTGTATACCATTCAGAGGGTGAATGGGCAAGACAAAATATTTAAGTGTCTTTGAATGGGGTATGGTGCCAGGCGCACTGGTATGGTGCCAGGCGCATTGGCGTCAACATGGGCCAGCATCCCTGTGGAATGCTTTGGACACTTTGTAGAGTCCATGCGAAACAAACTGATGGGACCATTCTTATTAGGAAGGTGTTCTTAATGATTGGTAAACTCAGTGTATATTATTGGATAGATATACTGTATTCTTACCCATGAGTGTTCTCTCTGCGGCCGTACACTGAACGCAGCTCCTCCTGGAGTTCTCTGGGGAGTTCTGCAAACACCTCCGGGTCAACCTACACACACACACACACACACACACACACTATCTCTATCTCTCTCACACACACATACACACTCATACTCTCTCATACACAGACACACACACACACACACACACACACACACACACACACACACACACACACACACACACACACACACACACACTCTCACACACACACACACACACACACACACACACACACACACACACAGGGAGAGAGAAAGACAGACGCAGACAGAGAAACAATATGTGCGTGTTTATAGGGGATGTTGCCGTTAATGAGAATGTGTGTGTGTGTGTGTGTGTGTGTGTACCTGGGAGAAGTCAGACAGTTCCAGTATGATGCCTGTGGAGCCGGTCTGTCCAGACTGTTTGGGGATCTGAAGCACCAGTGCTCCTACAGGAGGGGCAGCAGGGGGAGGAGGAGAGGAGGGTAGAGGGGAAGATGAACAGGAAGATAGAGTAGAAGAGGGGCCAGGGTGAAGGGGGCGTTGGTGTGAACCGTTGTGGGTTCTCTCTGTGTCTCTGTGGGTCCAGGAGTGCTCCACCTGTTCTCTCAACTCTGCAGGCAAGGCCTCCAACACCGACCGGTCCACCCGACATGGACACAGACACACATGGACACACATACAACATGTATCCTGGGAAACCTGTGTGTGAGGGTGATTTTACTGCCCAAAAGGCTCCTTTCTAGCTTCTACCTCCAAGCCTCCAAGCCATAAGACTGCTGAACTATTCATCAAATGGCCACCTGCCCCCCCGCTACACTGTAAGGTCTATCTATACCTGTTGTATTCGGAGCATGTGACAAATACAATTTGATTGGACTTGAAATTATGCTTCAAAAACATAGCCAACCGAATGTTTTTTCAATGAGAGCAATGCACTGTTGATCTAGGGGTGAAGTACCTGTGAGGGAGGGGAGACCTCGATGCTGAGGTTAAGGCGGTTATCAACATGGTTAGGTGTGTGTGGCGGCTCTCCTTTACTTGTCCCTGGGATTGGCTCAGCAGGCGATGTAGGGCGGGGAGTGGAGAAGGGGGACAGGACTCTGGCAGAGGAACTATTTTCCTGACTGGTGCATGTGTCAGTAATGGCGGTATTAGGTAGCAAATCTGAAGGAAGAGAGACAGCAGAGGTCGTTCTATGGCTCGATGACTGGCTCCTTGAGGTAACCACTAACAAGAGCTCACACACACACTTACCTGTATAGTTATGTTGGGCGGGGGGGTGCTGGGCCAGCAGCTTGTCTCTGACGTAGCATGTTTTGGGGCCCGTGGGGTCCTTGGGGACGGAGTGGGCCCCCTCGAGGAGCTGCACCTGGAGGCCCACCCCCCTCAGGTCCTGCACCTTCAGCCTCATTGCGTGGAACAGCTTGATGACCTCACTGGCTATCAAATGACCACAGTCTGTAAGCTGGGCCTGGGTCACTGACCTGAGAGAGGAGAGAGGGGGAGAGAGGAGAGGAGGGTAGAGGAGAGAGGGAGAGGAGAAAAGAGGAGGAGAGAGGGAGAGGAGAAGAGGAAGACACTCAATTATGTCCCCTCAGTGTGTTCCAGGAAGTGTCTGAAATCTGTTTTGCCTGCTATTTACTAAAACTACATACTGTGTACTAATTGTACTACAAACTATTTAGAACATACTATTTTTATTTAAAAAACAAACAAATGCAGTAAGCAACAAATAGCATCCTGAGATCAAGCAACAAATAACATCCTAGGCTGATCCATCCTGAGATCGAGAAACAAATAACATCCTAGGCTGATCCATCCTGAGAACGAGCAACAAATAACATCCTAGGCTGATCCATCCTGAGAACGAGCAACAAATAACATCCTAGGCTGATCCATCCTGAGAACGAGCAACAAATAACATCCTAGGCTGATCCATCCTGAGAACGAGTAACAAATAACATCCTAGGCTGATCCATCCTGAGAACGAGCAACAAATAACATCCTAGGCTGATCCATCCTGAGAACGAGCAACAAATAACATCCTAGGCTGATCCATCCTGAGAACTAGCAACAAATAACATCCTAGGCTGATCCATCCTGAGAACGAGCAACAAATAACATCCTAGGCTGATCCATCCTGAGAACTAGCAACAAATAACATCCTAGGCTGATCCATCCTGAGAACGAGCAACAAATAACATCCTAGGCTGATCCATCCTGAGAACTAGCAACAAATAACATCCTAGGCTGATCCATCCTGAGAACTATTAACAAATAACATCGTAGGCTGATCCATCCTGAGAACGAGCAACAAATAACATCCTAGGCTGATCCATCCTGAGAACTATTAACAAATAACATCGTAGGCTGATCCATCCTGAGAATGCCTCGTAATGTTCAACTGCGTTGATTTGACGCCATTCGTTTATTTATGCGTGTCCTCTATTCTGATTATCAGCTGTTGTCAAACACACGCGAGGGTGAAAAGATGATGCTCTTCCTCAAAGTTGTGCAGCTGAAATGAGTATGACATCCTGGCATTTAAAGCACACTTAATTTTACATACTATAAAATGTTATATTTTCGCATACCCAAAGAGCCTACTGTTCATGGGTATTCAGACATGGCCACCGTGTCCATTGGTCTCGCTCACCTAGCCAAACTGTTACAGGTGCCATGACCACTGCAGTTGGATTGCTCCACCCCTGCCTTACAGACCATGACCTTTAGGGTCAGCCTGCGACCCCTAAGCCCCGCCCCCTGCAGACGCTTCTGCACCTCAATGGACAGGTGGGTCAGGAACGACTCCGCCTCGTCCACCTGGTGAGATAGAGAGAATTTAGAGAAAGAGAGAATGGAGAAAGTGATAGAAAAGCCTGTCACTTTGAACAAGCAAAGAAGAATGTCTGTTCTTTAGGAAATATCCCATTCGGAACAATCTGAATATTCTGCCTCCTTGAATAAGCCCCAGTTCTGATCAGTATAAACCAGTTATGACCTGCGTGGACCAGATCAACAACCTGTGTGAAGCGGATGTTGTAGTTCATCTCAGCAGAGACAGACCAGACCTCGGCAGAACCTGAAGAGGGTCTGACCGGTGCGAGGGCCAAACTCCTTCTGCAGCCGCTGCAGAGACACCTGCTGCAGGTCCCCACATGACCTCACACCCAGATATGCCAGTTTACCACCCATAGAACGGCCCACACCTGAGGGAGAAGAGGGCAGAGAAATACAGGGATGGGTGGAGAAGGAGAGATGGAGGGTGTAGAGAAGGACAGTTTATATTTTGGAGATGCACAAGAAAGATGATCATCAGTTGCAGAGTAACTGTGTGTGTGGTGTGTGGCCAGCAGGTGGTGCTGTAGTGCCTCACCTGGTAGGCTGGTCACCGTCTGGTCCCTGATGAAGTCATCCACTTCCTCTGACCTCAGGAGGTACTGTCCGTTCGGCTTAGCCTTTCGGGTAGCCATTCTCGCCAACAGGATGTTGGACCCTGGACAGGTCAAAGGTCACAGAGGTTAGACAGGATGTAATACAGTGGGAGGGAAACTATGCTGCCCCTCCGTTTCCAAATGTCGTGCCAACAGAATCACTGGCATAATGCACTTCATCTTTCTTTGGTTTCCTATACGGAGTCAACCCAGACAGTCTTTCCTGAGATACTGTGCGTTACATGTCCATTGCGCTGTACACAAGTTAAACCTAGTCTTGAATGATGCATGCCAAGATATACCAGAGATAAGGGACTGTTGATATTGCAACCCCACAACTCAAACGCCGGTTCACCAGTATGAACGAAATCGCAAACCGCTTTCTTTTGTTCAAGGCCTGAAGAACTGTTGTCCGCTAAAGATGTTTGCATTTGCCAATTTATTGGTTGTCCAGTATCCAGACGACCCACATTCCAATACAACCTCTTTCCGTAACGTGTTGAGGCCGGCAATTAAGAATGAGAGGCTGAATTAAATATGTTACAGAACTGCTATATTTTGAAGCACCCCTCCCTCCTGTCCAGTTTCCCTGATACGCCTATGGCAATCAAGCTGGTTTTACCATCTCTGAAACTTTAGCTTCTGAGGAGAAATGATTCTCAACAAAGAAATCCTAACTAACTAAAGAAGCATTAGGCTCTCGGGCTGATGCCTTTTGAACAGCCAAGGCAGCTCCACTGTCATTTATTCACCCAGATCTCTTTACACTTTCAATCAGTTAAACATTTTATTTTTCAAGGCCTGAGGCACATTTCAGTCACATTCCCGAAGACCAAGAAACAAACACTTTGCTTTCTAGTCCATATGGAAATGAAAAAGGTTCATTAATAACTTTTTGTAGGGTTATTGCCAAAATAATTTATATCAAA
>NC_068454.1:13392823-13447823 GCF_023373465.1 Oncorhynchus keta
GGCCAAATTCAATGTGTTTCTATGGGCTATAGTAGTACAGGCCAAATTCAATGTGTTTCTATGGGCTATAGTAGTACAGGCCAAATTCAATGTGTTTCTATGGGCTATAGTAGTACAGGCCAAATTCAATGTGTTTCTATGGGCTATAGTAGTACAGGCCAAATTCAATGTGTTTCTATGGGCTATAGTAGTACAGGCCAAATTCAATGTGTTTCTATGGGCTATAGTAGTACAGGCCAAATTCAAAGTTATCAAATATTTTTTTTTTTTACTTAAAAAAATGTATACCTACATGGGTTCTAAAATTCTAAATCAAATAGCAAAAAAGTATCCATGTATGACCATCTTAAAACAATTAAATATGTTAGTTTAGTAGAAACCCCCCTAACTCCAGCCTCTCCCTTTTTTTGTCAGCTCTGTTAGATATGATGTACTGTATGTAGCCAGCTCACAATGCTCTCCTCACTGACTCTAGCCGACTGTACTGAATACCATTCAAGCAAGTAGGTTACTGGGGTCGCGCTTGCAGGCCTTGCTGGAGTTGGTTACAGATATAGCCAGTCCCTTTTCTAACTAACCATTCTCCTTGCTTCCTCCCTCCTCGATCTGAACACGAACAGTTATTAGTGGTCGACCTGCATGGCGAGAACTGGCTGTGGCTGGACCACACCGTACATGTGTGAAACAGGACTACTATAAGTATCCCCTATTTGACATGTTGATAAACAACCAAATGTAGCTGGCTAACAGAATGAATCATGTGTCGCAGCACTACACTCTGCACAAATTGTGTGTGCAGTGGGAAAACGTTGCTTACATCGAAATCCTGTTACATAATTGCTCAACACTGAATCGATAACAAGAGGTGTGCACGAGGGTGCTACAAAGTGTCCACACACACTCTGCACAGTTCCCATTGTAAAAGCGGTAGTCACTTTGCTTTTACTCACCTTTCCTCTCTGACCGACTTGTCCTGAAACCAAGCAGCTAAATGTCGCTCTCGCAGGCTTCTAACCCGTCTAGGAGGCAGTGGAGTTATTCCTTATTTAGAGTTTGGTGTAACTGTCGTGGTCTTCCAAGTTTGACATCCTCTCGTGGTTCTTGCATTATTTTCGATCACCCTTCTATGTGTACTCTCCATTTTCAGCAGCCTGGCTGCTTTTTTCCCTTTCTCGCTCTGCCTCTCAACTCCGCGGTTCCTCCCGTCACTGTTTACCGTCTTAAACCCTCCTCCCTGTCAGGTCAGTGAAAGCTCGCATTGCCGCTGCCTGGGGTTATCGTGCCACCCAGTGGCGAGTCAACAACATTACATTTGACGCAGCGCTGTGAAGGGACAAGTTCCATTTCATTGCTCATTTCCCTTAGCCCTTATCGCCTCGGTCTCCACAGCAGAGAAAAGTGTCGATTACTCAATTTAAACACCGGATAAGGGGTCTAAAAATCTAAAGGAGATTTGGCCAAAGAGATTAGGGACGAACGGATGTGGTGGGTTTACTATCGACCACCCACATATCCTCTCACGCACGCACGTCCTCATTGAATGGACTGTTTTTACTGTTACTTCATCCAGTCCATTGGTCCCCTAATACATGCACGCACACATACACTGAGAGAGGGAGAGAGAATTGAATTGAATTGAATTGAGAGAGCACAACGGAGAAAATGGTCTGGACTAGAGTGTAGACTGGTAAAACAGACAGTGTGTATAATCTATAGTGGGCCTATATTAGGACTCTGGTGAAAAAAATATTGCGGGTAGACTAGTGTGACAGTGCGACAAAAAATGAGCACTTTTTTTTGTTCTCTTTTGTCTCGTGCTTTGATGCAGACTGGCCGCTGTGCCACCAGCCAGTGTCCTCAGTAAACCTGGCACGCGCACAGACCTACGCACAAATGACGGGCGGCGTACATACAGAGAATACCGACACACCGGAGAGCTCGGATACTTCAGTCCAGTACAGGCTACTGCTACTGGGAAAACCGTTATCTCAAAAGTCTCTGTGGGCTAGCTTCTGCCATTAGTGGGCCTATGACAGGTTCTAACACTTTTGGCCTATATGATATTATGTTGATTTAACATCTAAATTACCAGTTCAATTCCAATTTCGGCTGCAGTGATTTAATATAATGGGTGACGATTTCATCCCATCGCGTGCAATGCACGTTTGTTCGTTCATTCATAAACTAATTAACCCCGAAAATCCGTTAAAGATGCATGAAGTCAATACATCAAATTTGATATTTCAAGTTTGTCATATTGTCATATTTCGTCTAGCCTAATTCTAATGATGGATTCTCTGATGTATATATATATTTTTTAAATACATTATATTTCTACTTTTGGTATCGTTTCATTGTGCCTGTCACGTGCACAGATCTAGGCTACCGCCTGTTGCTATGGTTCCAGACAGCGGATGCTGAGGCTTGCCCGTAGCAGTCTTCCTTTCCTATTGGTGGAAAGGGCAGCAGTAATAAGTGATGGACAAAGAATAATTAATTATCTATCAGACAACCTATTCAGAGAAAGCAAGAAAGGTGTGGGGGTCAGAAAGAAATAGGCTAGGAAGTCGGTCAGTCAAAGACAGGGAAATGTGTAGGAGAGGGGGGCAGAATGAGAGATCTCTCCAAGAGCAACAGTCTGAGCAGAAATGGAGCTAGGCCTATATAACTGGAATATACACACACACACACACACATACATCTACATATGGAAAGTTGAGTGAGACAAATATAATTTTGGAAATATCTGAGAGATCACTAAGTAGAAATCTATCTGGTTCATCATCAGATAGATAAAACATCAAGAATACCTTCCTAATATCCAGTTTGCCCACAGAACAGACTCAATTCGTCAGGGAAGGAACTCTACAAGGTGTCCAAAGCGTTCCACAGGGATGCTGGCCCATGTTGACTCCAAAGCGTTCCACAGGGATGCTGGCCCATGTTGACTCCAAAGCGTTCCACAGGGATGCTGGCCCATGTTGACTCCAAAGCGTTCCACAGGGATGCTGGCCCATGTTGACTCCAAAGCGTTCCACAGGGATGCTGGCCCATGTTGACTCCAATGCTTCTCACAGTTGTGTCAAGTTGGCTCGATGTCCTTTGGGTGGTGGACCATCCTTGATACACATGGGAAACTGTTGAGCATGAAAACCCCAGCAGGGTTGCAGTTCTTGACACAAACCAATGCGCCTGGCACCTACTACCATACCCCGTTTAAAAGCACTTACATTTTTTGTCTTGCCCATTCACCCTCTGAATGGTACACATACACAATCCATGTCTCAATTGTCTCAAGGTTTAAAAATAATTCCTTAACCTGTCTCCTCCCCTACATCTACACTGATGGAAGTGTATTTAAGAAGAATCATCAATAAGGGATCTTAGCTTTCAGCTGGTCTATGCCTATACCGCTCATTAATATATGGATATATTCTCATTCCATACCTTTACTTAGATGTGTGTGTATTAGGTCGTTGTGGAATTGTTACATTACTTGTTAGATATTGCTGCACTGTCGGAACTAGAAGCATAAGCCTTTTGCTACACTTGCACTAACATCTGCTAACCATGTGTATGTGACCAATAAAATGTGATTTGATTTGGTCAGTCTGTCATGGAAAGAGCAGGTGTTCCTAAAGTTTTGTACACTCACTGTACAGATTCTGCTTCAATAAACAAGGGGATAGACTCCTACATACAAATTGCAATATCAAAAAGACATTTATGAAACACATTTTGGTATGTAACTTTTGATAACCACATTAGACGATGTTATAAATAATAATTTTGCAAAGACAGGAACATGAATGCTGGCCAGAAAAACGACATCTAAATGCTCTAGTTTTGGTATTTTTGTAAAAATGAATGGTCTGACACACACAGTGCACATAAAAAAGTGAAAGGTATCTCAAAATGTCCTTAAAAAGGCCATCACATAGTGGAGTCATAAAACATAAAAGCAAAGTTACCGGTAACTTGATCTACCCTTTGGGATGAGTGGTCTGAAAATCCAAAAGAAAACTCAAAATCCCAACTTCACCTTTCCCATGATGAATCCATTCGTCCTGTAAAGGCTCATGGGAAATGTAGTCCAGAAATGCAGTCCAGGTCTCTTCCCACTGGGCACAAACTGGTTGAATGAATGTTGTCTCCACGTCATTTTAACAAAAACAATCAATGTGATGACGTTGAATCAACATGGAAAACCGATTGGATTTGTAAAAAGTAATCAACGCAAGGGAATTTAGTCTTTTTTCCAACCTAAATCCAATAACATGATGACATTTTTTGTTTATTCACATTGAATTCACGTTAGTAGACAACTCAACCAAACGTAAATCAAAACTAGTCATTGAACTGGCGTCTATGCCCAGTGAACAGGAATTGGCTTTTTGAGGAAATGGTCACTGTGTCAGTGGCTTTTTGCAACGGAGGCTAGTTAGAGTTTTACTGTGGTTGAATGCATTGTATTGTGTAGTCCAGGTCTCTGGATCTTTTACAGTCTATGTTTTGTACAGTAGAAGAATCATAAAGTCCTCGCTGGTGCACTGAGCCATGTTTCTCTTAAAATGTCCTTGTTAGACAGTTTCATCATCACATGTGGCACATTTGGCAAAGCAGCAAGTTTAAAGGCTTTAAATCCATGTGGCACTTTGTAGATCTGCACTGACAATCCGAACAGGAAGAGGAAAGAGATACCAAGACAGTTCGCTCTGTTTGATTGTAGGAATAACAACACCTGCCCCCAATCAAGATAAAGCACAAGGTAAAGCGTCACCACTGTGTATAAATCCAAGCCATCATTTACGGTACATGCTGAGAATTGAAGCATAATAATAATCCTGACTCCGTGGAATGCAGGGGGAATCCTCCCCTTATAATCACACTGGTTGTGTCCCTCTCTCCCTCCTGCCACTAGCCCACGCTGGCACTGATGCGGATCCACTGCAGACCCTGTCTGGTGTACTGGACTGCATGAGCAATACTACTGTGGAGAGTCAATGGCCCTGAAAGTGTATTCAGGTAGTTAAAGAACTCTGGAGAGAGGAGAGACAGAAAGAGGGAGAGAGTGAGAAGGAGAGAGAGAGAGAGAGAGAGAGAGAGAGGAAGGGAGAGAGAGGGGGAGAGGAGAGAGTTAGATCAAATCAAGTAAAGCAATGAAACCTAGTATCAACAACCTGAGCTCTCAACTTGCCAAAGCATGTGAAAATAACAATAAACAAAAATGAAACAAACAATCAGAAATCCATAGTAAATATTACACTCACAATAGTTTCAAAATAATAGACAATAATATAACATGTTAAATGTCTATGTACACTGTTGAAACAATGTTCACATTCTCTCTCTCCAAAAAGACAACTCTCATTTCAGTCCATCTACACATTGCCTAATAATGGGTTAGTCTCTCTCACCATTGTTGTCTCTGACCAGGCTTTCTGCTAGCTCCCAGTACTCATAGCTGTATAGGACATTGTTGGTGATGTTCAGGTGGTTTGCTGCCATCTGGTGGATACGCAGGGGAATGTTGATGAGGGAAGAGGGGGAGCTGCCCAGGGGGAGGGCTGAGGGGCTGGGGGAGAGAGAGGAGGGAGGCCCCCCTGTGCCCCTGTGGATGAGAACACCACAATGATGCTTCACTGGGGCGAATCAAATCAACCTAATACTATATACACATTCACAAATACATTGCAGAGATTTAGAGGGAGGAAATAAGAGAGGGAGAGACTTCCTTACTTTCCTGAGCCGCTCCAGATGGGGGGTGTAGTAGGCACTTTGGGAGAACTCTGGAACGAAATAAAACACATGTTTACAATCTATCCAATTTCAGTTGAATACATCTGCGTTTAATTGTATCACACCAAATGTTGGTGCTGGTGAGGATTGTACCTTAAAGTACTCCAGTAGAGCTTTGGAGTACTTCAGGGTGAGGGAGAGGATGAGGGTGAGGATGAGGTTTGTACCTTAAAGTACTCCAGTAGAGCTTTGGAGTACTTCAGGGTGAGGGAGAGGATGAGGGTGAGGATGAGGTTTGTACCTTAAAGTACTCCAGTAGAGCTTTGGAGTACTTCAGGGTGAGGGAGAGGATGAGGGTGAGGATGAGGTTTGTACCTTAAAGTAGTCCAGTAGAGCTTTGGAGTACTTCAGGGTGAGGGAGAGGATGAGGGTGAGGATGAGGTTTGTACCTTAAAGTAGTCCAGTAGAGCTTTGGAGTACTTCAGGGTGAGGGAGAGGATGAGGGTGAGGATGAGGTTTGTACCTTAAAGTAGTCCAGTAGAGCTTTGGAGTACTTCAGGGTGAGGGAGAGGATAAGGGTGAGGATGAGGCTTGTACCTTAAAGTACTCCAGTAGAGCTTTGGAGTACTTCAGGGTGAGGGAGAGGATGAGGGTGAGGATGAGGCTTATACCTTAAAGTACTCCAGTAGAGCTTTGGAGTACTTCAGGGTGAGGGAGAGGATAAGGGTGAGGATGAGGTTTAACCTTAAAGTACTCCAGTAGAGCTTTGGAGTACTTCAGGGTGAGGGAGAGGATAAGGGTGAGGATGAGGTTTGTAACTTAAAGTACTCCAGTAGAGCTTTGGAGTACTTCAGGGTGAGGGAGAGGATAAGGGTGAGGATGAGGCTTGTACCTTAAAGTAGTCCAGTAGAGCTTTGGAGTACTTCATGGCTTGGTCCTTCTTCAGACGAAACATCTGCCAGTACAGGAGAGCAAGGCACCGGAAACTAGGGAACACACACACACAGCCACACACAAACACACGTTTGAAATACCTTATTTGAGTCCACAAATCCCATTACAGTTGAGAAGGATTAAAATATTCAAATAACACAGATATCCAGACACTTATGGATACAGAAAGCACCTTCTTCTCCATACAGCAAGGCTGCCTATGACAGCTGACACGGAGCAGTACCTCACTACTCAGCTAACAATTGTAGGGAGAGAAAACGTTTTTGTAATGTTTCCTGTGTAGCTCTCCGTATATATCCAAGGGCCAGCCGTGCTGCCCTGTTCTGAGCCAATTGCAATTTGAAGTTATTTTCTAAGTTATTTTTTGTGGCACCTGACCACACGACTGAACAGTAGTCAAGGTGTGACAAAACTAGGGCCTGTAGGACCTGCCTTGTTGATAGTGTTGTTAAGAAGACAGTGCATTTCTTTATTATAGACAGACTTCTCCCCATCTTAACTACTACTGCATCAATATGTTTTGACCATGACAGTTTACAGTCTAGTGTTACTCCAAGCAGTTTAGTCTTCTCAACTTACTCAATTTCCACATTATTTATTACAAGATTTAGTTGAGGTTTAGGTTTTAGTGAGTGTTTTGTTCCAAATACAATACTCTTAGTTTTAGATATATTTAGGGCTAACTTATTCCTTGCCACCCACTCTGAAACTAACTGCAGCTCTTTGTTGAGTGTTGCAGTCATTTCAGTCACTGTGGTAGCGGATGTGTACAGTGTTGAGTCATCCGCATACATAGAAACTCTGGCTTTACTCCAAGTCAGTGGCATGTCGTTAGAAAACATTGAGAAAAGCATGTTTTGGTGGCAAAGTTAGGGGATCATTCACTTAGTGTCAAACAGAACTGATCTAGAACGTGGTTACTAGAACGTGGTTAGAATGTTCTCAGAATATACAACCTTAATGTTCTAGAAGCGTTTTATGTGACTTTACATGTGTCCAGTTCTCTGAGGGTTAGGACAATATTCCATCAATGTTCCACCAAACATACACAGAACATAGTTGCCATATTGTCAGAATGTAAGATATTAATGTTCTAGACACGTTTTATGAGATGTTGCAAGAGCATTTGTGTGTATCAGTTGTCATGGCTCCCGACTGGCGCAGTGGTCTAAGACACTGCATCTCAGGGCAAGAGGCATCACTGCAGTACCTGGTTCCAATCCAGGCTGCATCACATCAGGCTGTGATTGGGCAGCGCACAATTGGCCCAGCAATGGCCGGGGTAGGCCGTCATTGTAAATAAATACAAAATCTTAACTGACCTGGTGGTCCCAAAGCCATTTTCATGACAGCTTGTTATGGTTGCCAAGCATATCAAGACCTTGACTGAAGAACCACTGATCCAATCACAGCTCTTTTAGTCTATTGGCAAGTTTAGGGATTCTCGTACATTCTCTGCTTCACCTTACATGTTCGACACACTTGATGACATTGTGCATGTACAATCACAGCAAAAGGTGGCGCTACAAAGTATTAACTTAAGGGGGCTGAATAATTATGCACGCCCAATTTTTCAGTTTTTGATTTGTTAAAAAAGTTTGAAATATCCAATAAATGTTGTTCCACTTCATGATTGTATCCCACTTGTTGTTGATTCTTCACAAAAAAATACAGTTTTATATCTTTATGTTTGAAGCCTGAAATGTGGCAAAAGGTCGCAAAGTTCAAGGGGGCCGAATACTTTCGCAAGGCACTGTATACAGTAATTATTATCCAACATGTCCTCAGGTTGGATTTGAACTCACAACCTCTTGGTTCACAGCATTCAGATTTTCCTGCTACACTGTTGGAGTTAATATTTGATTTGACTATTCTATCATGGAGTTGATTTACATATTTCAAGGGCTTTCTGTAAAGTCTAATATTGGTGGGGCATATTAACCTGGTTTAATGACACTCCTCAATCACTAGGATCAATCAAATATTTTCTTGAGTGTACTTTTACCAGAGCTGATATTTACTTCAAAGTGCATTCACCCTATTGCTTCCACATATCCAGTTGTTTTAGATCTGAACAAGTGCCTAGGGAGGAGGGGTTAGGGTTTATTATGGACAGGGCCTAAACTATACTGCCCCAATAAGCACATGTCCTAGAGCAGTGATCATCAACTAGATTCAGTCACGGGATGATTTTTTTTTTGAGCAGATGGTAGAGGGGTCGGAACATAATTACAAATATTTTGTAGATGGCAAATTGACTGCAAGAAGCCCAAACAGAGATAATATTTGATTTAAACATAATCATGTCAAACCTTTCTTACATTTGTTTCTCTACTATGCGTGGGAATATTTTAACAGATTTCTTAATGTAAAATCACTTGGAGCTGACATCCTGGTGTTTATATAGTCTTATGTCCAACAATGAAAATTCCCCAAAATAAAACGTGATTGTTTTTTTTCTCCGAAAACTTGGGGGGCCAAATTAAACCACCTGTGTGCCAAATTGGGGAACCCTGCTCCAGCGCTATACCTTATTGGGACAGTGGTTAGGGTGCTTGTCATTGGTGCTGGTGGCCTGGGTTTGAGTCCTGATAGGAAAGTAACCTGACTCTCACACTCTTAGCAATATACAGTATGTTAATGTAATTATTTGGCCACGGTTACAACACATCTATTTTATCTAATAGAAATTAGTTTCTATTTTCGAATCGGTAGAATTCAACATAGCTGAGCATCTCAAAGAGAACTCTATTCTTTATGGAATTCACACCCACACATACAGAACCATGTAGAACAAACATGTCCAGATTAGAATCACAACATTGCTAATATGTGGTCGAAACATAGGCCAGAGGTAGTGTTGCTTCTGATAGAAACATAGGCCATGTGTAGTGTTGCTTCTGATAGAAACATAGGCCAGGTGTAGTGTTGCTTCTGATAGAAACATAGGCCATGTGTAGTGTTGCTTCTGATAGAAACATAGGCCATGTGTAGTGTTGCTTCTGATAGAAACATAGGCCAGGTGTAGTGTTGCTTCTGATAGAAACATAGGCCAGGTGTCGTGTTGCTTCTGATAAAAACATAGGCCAGGTGTAGTGTTGCTTCTGATAGAAACATAGGCCAGAGGTAGTGTTGCTTCTGATAGAAACATAGGCCAGGTGTAGTGTTGCTTCTGATAGAAACATAGGCCAGAGGTAGTGTTGCTTCTGATAGAAACATAGGCATAGGCATAGGCCATGTGTAGTGTTGCTTCTGATAGAAACATAGGCCATGTGTAGTGTTGCTTCTGATAGAAACATAGGCCAGGTGTAGTGTTGCTTCTGATAGAAACATAGGCCAGGGGTAGTGTTGCTTCTGATAGAAACATAGGCCAGGGGTCGTGTTGCTTCTGATAGAAACATAGGCCAGGTGTAGTGTTGCTTCTGATAGAAACATAGGCCAGAGGTAGTGTTGCTTCTGATAGAAACATAGGCCAGGTGTAGTGTTGCTTCTGATAGAAACATAGGCCAGAGGTAGTGTTGCTTCTGATAGAAACATAGGCCAGGGGTCGTGTTGTTAAAAGGGCAATCTGGGGTCTCCAGTGTGACGCAGTGGTCTAAGGCAGTGTGGCCCAGTGGTCTAAGGCAGTGTGGCCCAGTGGTCTAAGGCAGTGTGGCCCAGTGGTCTAAGGCAGTGTGGCCCAGTGGTCTAAGGCAGTGTGGCCCAGTGGTCTAAGGCAGTGTGGCCCAGTGGTCTAAGGCAGTGTGGCCCAGTGGTCTAAGGCAGTGTGGCCCAGTGGTCTAAGGCAGTGTGGCCCAGTGGTCTAAGGCAGTGTGGCCCAGTGGTCTAAGGCAGTGTGGCCCAGTGGTCTAAGGCAGTGTGGCCCAGTGGTCTAAGGCAGTGTGGCCCAGTCGTCTAAGGCAGTGTGGCGCAGTGGTCTGCCAGTAGAAATTCTGGTTTGAGTCCAGGCTCTGTCGCAGCCAGCCGCGACTGGGAGACCCATGGGGTGGCGCACAATTGGCCCAGCGTTGTCCGGGTTGTTGGTGGATCGATTTATTTAGAAAGAAAGCAATGCACAGTTGAACACTTGCTTGTAGATTTGCTGTAGATGTTATGATCGTGCCAACGTGCACTATGTCCGCTCACACACACGCCAGTCCCCTTCAAAATGTCAACAATGGTACAGGGTTTTGATCGCAATCTATTTCCACGCTGATGCTTGGACCAGGATCTACTGCACTGACACTTGGACAGGGACGAAACGCACAGGCATAATACTTATATCACAAGAGAGAAAAGTAGGCTAACTCAACCACAAGGGAATCCGCTCTGGAAAATGAATAACCAACTGAACCATTTTTGCATAAAGAAATTCTAGAGCAGGGCGTTTAGGTTAGGTCCTTTTCTTAAATACAGTCTCGACCTAATGTTGAATACGCAAGCAGATTTGACAAAAACAAAACAGGAATATGAGAGAAAGCCATGGGGAAAGCTATGGAAGATTGTGGGATGTGGTAGAGGCCTAGAAAGATGCTGGTTGCATAGAGTATAGGCCTAATTTCATGTCATTTTGTTATTTCTAAAACACATAAATAGACCATATATAGTTAACATTAAATTGAATACTTAAGATGCCATAGATTTTCAGGATCTTATTAAATGGTTTATGTTCTATAATTCAGCCAATATTCTTCCATTACACAGCTGTTACTGTATATTGATCAGAACTGTATTTTTGACCTTTTATACATTTAGACGACTGTTGTTAGTGACGTACTTACCACAGTACGGCCAACTGTTTCTCTTCCTGTCTGGCCCCAGGACCAGAGTGGTTCTTCAGCCTCATGGCATACCTGACAACCCCAGAGGATCACTGTTAAAGTGGGTGTATGTATGTGCGTGTTTGTGTGTGTGCACATGTGCACCTGTGTGTGTGTGTGTGTGTGTGTGTGTGTGTGTGTGTGTGTGTGTGTGTGTGTGTGTGTGTGTGTGTGTGTGTGTGTGTGTGTGTGTGTTTGTATGTATGTTTGTGTGCGTGTTTGTGTGCGTGTTTGTATGTGCATGTTTGTGTGTGTGTGTGTGTGTGTGTGTGTGTGTATCTCACCTGATGAGCTCTACCGTCTCTGTGTACATGGTATAGGGTGACTTGTCCTCCAGTGGTCCCTCCTCCATAGCTTTGCCACACTCCATGAAGGAGAGAGCAGCATCCACATAGTTCACTGCCTTCCCCAGCTTATCCACCTGAGACAGAGACAGACACAGAGAGAGACATTTTGCAAGTGATATGTGAGATATGAGAGCTCTCTCTAGCCACTTAATCAAGTAATTTCATGACAAGGTCTTTATTTTAAACCAGCTGTAAAGTTGTACTAATTGTCCTAGACATCTTTAAAACATGTGTAACTGTCCTATTTCAGTGTTAGAACAGTCCCTCTGGTCCTGACCCAGTCCTAACCCAGTCCTAACCTAGTCCTGACCCAGTCCTGACCCAGTCCTAACCCAGTCCTGACCCAGTCCTGACCCAGTCCTAACCCAGTCCTAACCCAGTCCTGACCCAGTCCTAACCCAGTCCTGACCCAGTCCTGACCCAGTCCTAACCCAGCCCTGACCCAGTCCTGACCCAGTCCTAACCCAGTCCTAACCCAGTCTTACCATGGCATCTGCACGGTGCTTCATTCTCTTGGCCTCATGCATGTAGTACTCAGCATGATGTGGGCTAGATAGGGATGGAGAGAGAGAGAGAGAGAGAGAGAGAGAGAGAGAGAGAGAGAGAGAGAGAGCGAATAGTAAATGTCAGACACATGTTACTGTGTGACAGCTACAGACTGCTTCTGGTGGTATATGTTGGGCTGTAGTCATGAGGACCAAAAGGGGTCTAATTTTAGTCAGTCAGTCACTCACGGTTCATGGTTGAGTACAGTTCCTCTCTGGCTCCCTGCCCGTTGTAAAGGAGGTCCCCAGGATTCACACATGTGCGGGGGCTTCCCTGACACACCTACACACTCCACCTCCATCTTAGCATGGGTCCTGGGCACCTCACTGTTTGTGTAGTGCTGCACTGGGGGCTTTGTTTTGATGGGAGGCTTGGTGGGGTCCGGGGTGTCAGAGAGAGGGGACAGGGGGGACAGTGGCCTCTTACTGTCTAGGTAGTCCTCCAAGAACCTGCTCACACATACACCCCCCCACCCAAAGACACAGTCAGTACTTTTTACAGTCTGTATGCCTGTTTTATGTATGAGTGGGTATAAGTGTTTATGAGAGTGTGTATAAGTGTTTATGAGAGTGTGTATAAGTGTGTATGAGAATGTGTATTAGAGTGTGCGTTCCAGTCTCACCTGTTGTGTCTGGCATCTATGTGGGGGTCTAGACATCTGTTAGCTGTGTGGGCTGAGGGGCCGTTGGTTTGGGAGTTACTCCGCTTACTCTCTCTGTTAGCTGTAGACTCTGTGTGGGCTGAGGGGCCGTTGGTTTGGGAGTTACTCTGCTTACTCTCTCTGTTAGCTGTAGACTCTGTGTGGGCTGAGGGGCCGTTGGTTTGGGAGTTACTCCGATTACTCACTCTGTTAGCTGTAGACTCTGTGTGGGCTGAGGGGCTGTTGGTTTGGGAGTTACTCCGATTACTCACTCTGTTAGCTGTAGACTCTGTGTGGGCTGAGGGGCCGTTGTTGCGGGAGTTACTCTGCTTACTCTCTCTGTTAGCTGTAGACTCTGTGTGGGCTGAGGGGCCGTTGGTGCGGGAGTTACTCTGCTTACTCTCTCTGTTAGCTGTAGACTCTGTGTGGGCTGAGGGGCCGTTGGTGTGGGAGTTACTCTGCTTACTCTCTCTGTTAGCTGTAGACTCTGTGTGGGCTGAGGGGCCGTTGGTGTGGGAGTTACTCTGCTTACTCTCTCTGTTAGCTGTAGACTCTGTGTGGGCTGAGGGGCCGTTGGTTTGGGAGTTACTCCGCTTACTCACTCTGTGGTGCTGGATTCCATTCTCTGACTAGGAAGAAACACACACATTATAGTTGAACAACGAACACCAGGCCACTATTGTTCTAAAGCAACAGTGATGGACACCAGGCTACTATTGTTCTAAAGCAACAGTGATGGACACCAGGCTACTATTGTTCTAAAGCAACAGTGATGGACACCAGGCTACTATAGTTCTAAGGCAACAGTGATGGACACCAGGCTACTATTGTTCTAAAGCAACAGTGATGGACACCAGGCTACTATTGTTCTAAAGCAACAGTGATGGACACCAGGCTACTATAGTTCTAAGGCAACAGTGATGGACACCAGGCTACTATTGTTCTAAAGCAACAGTGATGGACACCAGGCTACTATAGTTCTAAAGCAACAGTGATGGACACCAGGCTACTATAGTTCTAAAGCAACAGTGATGGACACCAGGCTACTATAGTTCTAAGGCAACAGTGATGGACACCAGGCTACTATAGTTCTAAGGCAACAGTGATGGACACCGGCTACTATAGTTCTAAAGCAACAGTGATGGACACCAGGCTACTATAGTTCTAAAGCAACAGTGATGGACACCGGCTACTATAGTTCTAAAGCAACAGTGATGGACACCGGCTACTATAGTTCTAAAGCAACAGTGATGGACACCAGGCTACTATAGTTCTAAAGCAACAGTGATGGACACCAGGCTATTGCAATTCTTCTGAAGCAACACCACCAGAGATGTAGTGGAGAGTAAACAGCATTTACCACTACATCACAGACACCAGCCTATTGTATTTCTGAATCAACAGTGACCTCAGGTCTCAGTAAAGGGTGACATTAATATTCCATGATAAACTAGCTACAGTACAACTACCTTGTTTACACAGAAAAAGAGAAATGTGTGTTACCTTCCGTTTCCTCCTGCTGTCTCCTCCCTCTGTCTCTGGGGTGTACAGGTGTCTCATGGCCTCTTTTTGCTTGGAAGAGGAAGAGGAGGGGTGTTTGTGAGAGGCTGGGGTGTCTGTCGTAGTATCAGGTACTCTGCTGAGCAGGGAGAGGTTTAACTGCACCACCAGATTCCTCAGGCCTCGGTGTGAGGATGGGGCTTGCTCACTACGCCCAAACGGGACCAAGGTGTAGAGTTTCTGCTTTGCCTGGCTCTGCGGCCCGTGGGCTTGGTTGGATGTGGCAGTGGGGTAGAGCACTCCTGGCCTGGTGTCTGAAGGCCTTCCAGGGCCCTGGTGCCCTCTCCTGGGGATGGGACGCTGGCTGGACGTGGAGTCGGCTGGGACTTTGGCGACGTTGGGAGGCAGACTGGGCTCCGAGTCGGACTCTGATGAGGAAGATGATGAAGAAGAGGAATCTGTGGGAGGGATGACAGGTGTGGGGGAGGAGGGCGACGGCGGAAGGGAAGGGTCCGGCTGAGACTCTCTCTCTTCCTCCTCACTCTTCCTCCTCCTCTTTTTCTTAGTCCCGTGGCGTTGTGGATCAATGGGATTGCGGTGTTGCTCGCTGTTGGTGTGAGGTCTCTGCTTGGGCTGGACCGCCTGCCATTCACCTCTCTGCTGCTGCTGCTCCTTCCTCCTCCTCCTCTTCTCCTCCTTCTCTCTCTCCTCCCTCCTCCTCTTTCTCTCCTCTACGTCCTCTTCCTCCTCTGAACTCTGGACCCAGGGGCGTCTAATCAACTTATCCTCTGCCAGTCTTCTCTCTCCCTGTTTCTCCCCTGGCCTCTCTCCCTGTCTCTCTACATTACCCCGCCCCCTTCCCTCTGCCTGCCTGTCTGCCTTCCTGTCTACTGCCTGGGTCTCTCTCCGGTTGTCCACCTCCCGTTCTCTCTCCCTGGAATGGGGCTTCCTCTGTGGAGGCTTTGGGTGGGGAGCAGGGTTCTCCCGGGACTTGACTTTGGGTATAGGACTGGATCTAGAGCTAGGCCCAGAACCAGCTTTGGAGATCGGCCGAGAATGTGGCTTGGGACTCGATTTGGAACTGTGACCAACTCTGCTGCTGGTCTCTCTACTAGGGCCTGCGGGAGGTAAGGTCTTGGCCCTGGGTGTGGGACTGGGACTGGTACTGAGGCTGGTTGTCAAACTAGGCCCAAACTTGGGCCTGGGTTTGGAGTTGGAATTGTGGCTGAGTCTGCTACTCTCCTTGGGCCTTTGTCCAGAGGTTGTTAGTTGTTGGCTGGTTTTGAGTGCTAGGATGGGGTTGTGTTTCAACCTAGGCTGAGAATGAAGCCTGGGACTGGAGTTGGGACTAGGTCTGGGTCTGTGGCTCGGCTCAGTGCTCAGCGCAGGGGCTGCCTTGGCTGTGTTCTTGGGAGTGGGAACAGATTGGCTCTGTTTGGGTTTAGGCCTGGAGCCGTGCTGAAGTGGAGGCTGGGGAGAGGAACTGTGCCTCAGTTTGCTCTTGGACTCAAAGCTGGGAGCAGGTGCGATCCTGATTTTGGGTCTATGGCTCGGGCTGGATGTTAAGCTCGGCCGCGTGAGAGGCCTGAAGCTTTCCTGATGAGGACTCCGAACCTGAGGATAGTGACGGGAGGTAGACTGAGTAAGGCTGGGACTAGGACTCTTAGGGGGGTGTCGGGGTATGGGGCTAGGGTCGCGGTTGGCTCTGGGGCTGAGGCAGGGACTCAGACAGACACTGGGGACCGGGCTAAGGATGGGGCTGTGTCTTGGGCTGTGGCAAGGACTGGGACAGGGGCTGTAGCCAGGGCTAGGCCGAGAGCTATGACTGGGGCTGTAGTTGAAGTGTGGGCTGGGAACAGGGCTCTGGCCGGGGCTGTAGTCCTCTCTGGTCCCCCAGGATCTGGCTGGAGACGGGGCTCTGTGGGGGTCTGGGGAGGGCGAGCTGTGTTCTGTAGCTCTCTGGGTGTGGTCACGGTTGCTGGAATCCCAGGAGGAGGATTTTTTTCGGACTTTCTTCAGCCACTTATCCAGCTGCCATTGAGTGGTGGGGGGGTGATCTGTCTGAGAAAAGAGAGGAGGATGGAGAGGGATGACATATTTAAGGAGAGAGGGATGACATATTTAAGGAGAGAGGGATGAGTAGAGAAACAGTCCAGTAGGAACAGCAAAGGAGAGGGATCATGCTTTTTGTGAAGAACAAGTCAGGTTGACTTTGATACATTCACATTGGTTTTAAACACTAACTTCCACTGTCAGTAACTTGCAGAAAGTGATTGAACTATATTCAATGAAAACAGGGGTTAAGCCAAAAACAACAATCTTCCTGAGCAGCAAGAAACACTATTTATAAATATACAGATGTGCTTTTCCCCACAAAAACATTGATATGTTGAATGGCCAGTGCAATATATATATATAGAGAGGAGAATGAGAGAGAGGAGAATGAGAGAGAGGAGAAAGAGAGAGAGGAGAATGAGAGAGAGAGGAGAATGAGAGAGAGAGGAGAATGAGAGAGAGAGGAGAAAGAGAGAGAGGAGAATGAGAGAGAGAGGAGAATGAGAGAGAGAGGAGAATGAGAGAGAGGAGAATGAGAGAGAGAGAGGAGAATGAGAGAGAGAGAGGAGAATGAGAGAGAGAGGAGAATGAGAGAGAGAGAGGAGAATGAGAGAGAGAGGAGAATGAGAGAGAGAGGAGAATGAGAGAGAGAGGAGAATGAGAGAGAGGAGAATGAGACAGAGGAGAATGAGAGAGAGGAGAATGAGAGAGAGGAGAATGAGAGAGAGGAGAATGAGAGAGAGGAGAATGAGAGAGAGAGGAGAATGAGAGAGAGAGGAGAATGAGAGAGAGGAGAATGAGAGAGGAAGCAACAGTGACAGGGGTAAATGATAGATTCCCTGAAAGAATATGACACACTGGAATATTTCAAAACACACAACACACTGAAAACCATACAAACAGTACCCACATTTCTTACTCACAGTCTCAGCTTCATTCTTATCACCACTGTCAAAACTGCAATTTTCTAAACTGCTCTAATCTACACTGCACACGTACATTAAGACAACACACTGTCAAAACTACCACTCGTTCAACCAGAGTCTAGAAGACCAGTTTTAAAAACAGTGGCTACTTCTTCAACCTTCCTTCCTTTTCTACTTTCTCTGGAATCTACACACATCTGCCCTGACAGACGATAACCCCCCGCCCACACACACACATGCGGTTTATTCTGCCTAACAACTCACTCATTAATCAAGAAAGAATAGAAGAGCTTTAAAAAGAAGAGGATATACTCACTGGTGGAGGGTACAATTACTTTCCTACTCTCTAATTGTTTTCTATTTTTTCCTCTCTCTCTCCCCCCCTTCTCTACCCTTCTCTCTCCACCCCTCTCTCCAGTAGCTGACCAGAGCTAATTTAAACTACTCCTCTACTCAACCACTGCTCTCCTCCCAGGTCACGCCCCCCTCCCAGGTCACGCCCCGCTCCCAGGTCACCCCCCTTCCCCTCACCCTCTTTTCCAGAGAAGACACTGCATCTCTTGTACCCTCTCTGTCCCCTCCCTCCCTGTCTCTAACTGGAGCTCTGGAGCGCTACCCCCCCCTCACTCCTCCTCCTTGGGAGACACTATAACGCTCATTCGCTCAACGTAGATGAAAAACACATGGGGCTCCCACCCCCGCACCACCACTCTCACTCCCACCTCCCACCACCTCTATAGGGGCCTGATATACTGCATGAATAGAGCCAGCTATGGTCATACACAGTACACAGACACACAGGAGCTTCCATTCATACAGACAGGAGAAGCAGGTTTATCCTACTCAGCTCTCTCTGCATAGCTAACCTACACCCCCAACTGCTGTCCCCTCCATTGACAATACACCCCCCACACCTCTCTCTCCCTCTCCAATTGAGAGAGAAAGTGGTCTGTCTATAAGCAGTGGTGTAAAGGTCCTTATAGGTCTCTCTCTACTGGGCATTTACATGCTTGTAACTCACTGCCAATGAAACTTCCATTTTAGAGTTGGTCTTACCTTTACTTTAGTGTAAGATAGTATAGCAGGGAGAGTCTGCTGTTGGTTATTAGTGTGGGAGAGACTGTCATGCTAACTACTTACTAACGCAATGTTAGCATGAAACCGAATCTCCGGGACTCCCAACTCCCATGGGCTTTCCTCTTTGGGACTGGGCTTGTTCACGTGACGCCCAAAATCTAATTCCTACAGCAACTCCCCTCACCCTGCACAACACTCCCCCACCCCCTGCCTCCCCCTCCCCTTACATACCCCTCCCCGCCTCACCCAGAGAGAGAGAGAGAGAGAGAGAGAGAGAGAGAGAGAGAGAGAGAGAGAGAGAGAGAGAGAGAGAGAGAGAGAGAATTCTAAATAAGGGGAGGGAGAGAGAAAAAGGGGGAGGTAGAAAAAAGTGTGGAAGGGGCTAAAGGGAGAGAGACAAATCTAGAAAGAAAGAGAATGAGAAATGCCATGAGAGAGAGAGGTAGCTAAAGAGAGAGAGAGAGATGGTATACAGACAGACAGTAGTGTGACAGACAGTGATCGTGGTGGTACTACCTCCTCGGTGCAGCCGAGGGACTGAGCGTCGGTGGGTGTCCCCGGATTGGAGTGTGTTTCTGGGCTGGGGCTACGAAGGCGCTGGCTACTGCTCTCCTCTTCCGACTCACTGGAGGAGTCTGAGCCTGAAGAGTCTGAGCCTGAAGAGTCTGAGCATGAATGTCTCACCCTCCCACCATGTGTGTGTGTGTGCTGTTCCGACAGACTGTCAATCAATAAACACACACACCAGAAAGGGGTCAGCTTAGACACACACACACACACACACACACACACACACACACACACACACACACACACACACACACACGCACGCACGCACGCACGCACGCACGCACGCACGGATGCACGAACACACATACAGTACAAACAATTTGTGGACGCTCAAACTCGCTGGCCCTCTTCATTAATCACTATCAGTGTGTGTCTGTTTAAGAGTGACCAGGAGAAAGATAACATGGATTGGTCTACCATCCAACTGTCACATTCCACACCTTCATATTGCTTCCTGAATTAGAACAGATGTAGACTTTACTGTGAAATGTTGACCTACGAGCCTTTCCCAACAACGCAGAGTAAAAAAAAAAAATCACTAAATAAAAAGGAAATAGTAATAAAAGAACAATAACGAGGCTCTATCTAAGGGGTTCCGGTAACAAGGCTCTATCTAAGGGGTTCCGGTAACAAGGCTCTATCCAAGGGGTTCCGGTAACGAGGCTCTATCTAAGGGGTTCCGGTAACGAGGCTCTATCAAAGGGGTTCCGGTAACGAGGCTCTATCTAAGGGGTTCCGGTAACGAGGCTCTATCTAAGGGGTTCCGGTAACGAGGCTCTATCCAAGGGGTTCCGGTAACGAGGCTCTATCTAAGGGGTTCCGGTAACAAGGCTCTATCTAAGGGGTTCCGGTAACGAGGCTCTATCTAAGGGGTTCCGGTAACGAGGCTCTATCCAAGGGGTTCCGGTAACGAGGCTCTATCCAAGGGGTTCCGGTAACGAGGCTCTATCTAAGGGGTTCCGGTAACAAGGCTCTATCTAAGGGGTTCCAGTAACGAGGCTCTATCTAAGGGGTTCCGGTAACGAGGCTCTATCCAAGGGGTTCCGGTAACGAGGCTCTATCTAAGGGGTTCCGGTAACGAGGCTCTATCTAAGGGGTTCCGGTAACGAGGCTCTATCTAAGGGGTTCCGGTAACAAGGCTCTATCCAAGAGGTTCCGGTAACAAGGCTCTATCTAAGGGGTTCCGGTAACGAGGCTCTATCCAAGGGGTTCCGGTAACGAGGCTCTATCTAAGGGGTTCCGGTAACAAGGCTCTATCTAAGGGGTTCCGGTAACGAGGCTCTATCTAAGGGGTTCCGGTAACGAGGCTCTATCTAAGGGGTTCCGGTAACGAGGCTCTATCTAAGGGGTTCCGGTAACGAGGCTCTATCTAAGGGGTTCCGGTAACGAGGCTCTATCTAAGGGGTTCCGGTAACGAGGCTCTATCCAAGGGGTTCCGGTAACGAGGCTCTATCTAAGGGGTTCCGGTAACGAGGCTCTATCTAAGGGGTTCCGGTAACGAGGCTCTATCCAAGAGGTTCCGGTAACAAGGCTCTATCTAAGGGGTTCTGGTAACAAGGCTCTATCCAAGGGGTTCCGGTAACGAGGCTCTATCTAAGGGGTTCCGGTAACAAGGCTCTATCTAAGGGGTTCCGGTAACGAGTCTCTATCGAAGGGGTTCCGGTAACGAGTCTCTATCTAAGGGGTTCCGGTAACGAGGCTCTATCTAAGGGGTTCCGGTAACGAGGCTCTATCTAAGGGGTTCCGGTAACAAGGCTCTATCTAAGGGGTTCCGGTAACGAGTCTCTATCGAAGGGGTTCCGGTAACGAGTCTCTATCTAAGGGGTTCCGGTAACGAGGCTCTATCTAAGGGGTTCCGGTAACAAGGCTCTATCTAAGGGGTTCCGGTAACGAGGCTCTACCCAAGGGCTACCGGTAATGAGGCTCTATCCAAGGGGTACCGGTATCGAGGCTCTATCCAAGGGGTACCGGTAACGAGGCTCTATCTCAGGGGTTCCGGTAACGAGGCTCTATCCAAGGGGTACCGGTAACGAGGCTATATCCAAGTGGTACCGGTAATGAGGCTCTATCCAAGGGGTACCGGTAACAAGGCTCTATCCAAGGGGTACCGGTAACAAGGCTCTATCTAAGGGGTACCGGTAACGAGGCTATATCCAAGTGGTACCGGTAACGAGGCTATATCCAAGTGGTACCGGTAACAAGGCTCTATCCAAGCGGTACCGGTAATGAGGCTCTATCCAAGGGGCACTGGTAATGAGTCAATGTGCAGGGGAACGAGGTAGTCTAGGTAACTACAGTAAAGGTAGTCAAGGTAACTGCGGTAGTATGTACATGTACTGTGGGTAGGGGTAAAAGTGACTAGACAATCAGGACACACACACACAATGCATTAGACACATCTAGTACCTATTGTTACCAGTCCAGGAGGCTGACTGCTCAGGGTCCTAGTAGAGAGATGACAGAAAAGGAGACAAGAGAGACTGGCATCATTCATTAGCGTGTAACCATGAGCAAGTAGTGTTAACCCTGTGCTGCCCATATTGACCTGCCATTGGATAGGTGAAAACAATATGTGACCCGTTTCAGGAAACTAGGTGCATGTCATTACTTCACAGGAGAGCCGTTTGAACGTAAACTTTTTTTTAATTCAAAATGTGCTTTTTTAGCAGAAATGCCGTCTCGATCTTGTAAACATTCATGTGCCTTAATTACAAACTTGTATGACGTTTGTAAATAAAAAATACAATTAAATTACAAGACTAGATAATTAAGCCACAGAGAAAGTCAGCAACCTTCCCACTAGCCATGATTGGCTGAGATAATGAGTGGGCTGGACATGCTGAGAGATGAGTTGGGATTGGTCTGCCTTAAAACACGCTTCTATCTATTTGAGCTGGTCATTATGTGAAGGTAATCCTGTCTACTGTATTGCATAATAAAATTTAACAAAAGGCTCCACTATGAAAGTATCCATTTCAATAGAATGTCACTGCAACAACTGTTTCAGAGCACTCTCGTCTGAGTGTACCAGAATGCAGAATAACTGAGGAATTTACGAATGCTGTCAACCGGTGGGTGTAGCTGGTGCAGGAGAGCAGAGATGAGTGGGCTAAGCACTTTACTCAGGCAATTATTAAAACAGGACGCAACCGCGTCACAAAAAATAAATGCCCAAAGAACAAGTGAGGCAGCACAAAGTACACACAACCAAGTACAAAGTACACACAATCAAGCACAAAGTACACACAACCAAGTACAAAGTACACACAACCAAGCACAAAGTACACACAACCAAGCACAAAGTACACACAACCAAGTACAAAGTACACACAACCAAGTACAAAGTACACACAACCAAGTACAAAGTACACACAACCAAGTACAAAGTACACACAACCAAGCACAAAGTACACACAACCAAGCACAAAGTACACACAACCAAGCACAAAGTACACACAACCAAGCACAAAGTACACACAACCAAGTACAAAGTACACACAACCAAGCACAAAGTACACACAACCAAGTACAAAGTACACACAACCAAGCACACACAACCAAGCACAAAGTACACACAACCAAGTACAAAGTACACACAACCAAGCACAAAGTACACACAACCAAGCACAAAGTACACACAACCAAGCACAAAGTACACACAACCAAGCACAAAGTACACACAACCAAGTACAAAGTACACACAACCAAGTACAAAGTACACTCAACCAAGTACAAAGTACACACAACCAAGTACAAAGTACACACAACCAAGTACAAAGTACACACAACCAAGCACAAAGTACACACAACCAAGCACAAAGTACACACAACCAAGTACAAAGTACACACAACCAAGTACAAAGTACACACAACCAAGTACAAAGTACACACAACCAAGTACAAAGTACACACAACCAAGCACAAAGTACACACAACCAAGTACAAAGTACACACAACCAAGTACAAAGTACACACAACCAAGTACAAAGTACCGGCTGCCACAAAGCACGGGTACACAACAAAACTGGCCGGAAGCGTACCCACCTGATAATAAACAATACCCCACACAGACATGGGGGGAACAGAGGGTTATATACAAAACAAGTAATGAGGGAATGTAAACCAGGTGTGTGGGAAACAAAACAAAACAAATGGAAAATAAAAGGTGGATTGGCGATGGCTAGAATACCGGTGATGTCGACTGCCGAACGCCGCCCGAACAAGGAGAGGAACCGACTTCGGCGGAAGTCGTGACAAACGCTCAAAACCCGGTTGAAGATGGCCGGTGTCAGTAAACGTTGGCAAAAAAAAAAAAAAAAAAATTGCTCTGCTAGGGCGAGTACAATGGTCAGAGTTTGGGTGGGGGCTAAAGCTTAAGATGATTCTTATGGCATTGCACACGGTCAGTGTGATCCAGAGGGACTTGACACAACGGGCCAAGCAAGCTGTACAAACAAAACGGAAACCACACAGGACGTCTTATTTAATCAAAGGGTTTGAAGCGTTCCATGTATACAGGTAAGAGTCTAGCTACAGGTATTATATGTTTCTAAATTCATCAGAAAGTTGTTTTCTAGGTACAGCTCACTGTTAGCTAGCGAACATTACGTTTATGATCTGTGTGTAGTAATGTGATCTCAAAAAGCCATTTCGCATGCTATTCTCTCTCTCTCTCTCCCAGCCCCCCCAGGCCTGGCCCCTCACCAAACTGCAGGAGTCCCTCTCAATCTTCGACCCCTCTCTCAATATTCCCTCTTCCTCCCTCCCCTTCCAGATAATACAACTTTAAATAAGGGATGTAGCCACGTTACTCAGTTACAAAGTTATTTGTTACTATAGTTACTAAAAACAAGTTTGGCTTCATTCTTTTACTGTGTAGAAGCCAACGGTAGAGGTGTGTGGGGGGGCTAGAGGAGTGTTGGAGGGAGCAGAGAGGAATGGTGCAAGGAGGGAGGAGATAGGGAGGAAAGAGGGAGGGCGGAGAGAGTGTCTGAAATATTGCTAAAATGTTCTGAAAGGTTTGTAGAATGTTCTTGGGCGTCCCTACCTTGTCAGCATCCTCCTCGTCACTGCTGAGCTTCAAGTCATCAGCGAGCATGCTGGGAAAAAAATTAAAACCATACGTAAAGAGAAAGACTAAAGTAAATGAAAGGATGAAGTAGACAGAGGCTGTATCCAGTCTAGTTGTGAGGGGGTAATGAGGTATGACTGACAGAGGCTGTATCCAGTCTAGTTGTGAGGGGGTAATGAGGTATGACTGACAGAGGCTGTCTCCAGTCTAGTTGTGAGGGGGTAATGAGGTATGACTGACAGAGGCTGTATCCAGTCTAGTTGTGAGGGGGTAATGAGGTATGACTGACAGAGGCTGTCTCCAGTCTAGTTGTGAGGGGGTAATGAGGTATGACTGACAGAGGCTGTATCCAGTCTAGTTGTGAGGGGGTAATGAGGTATGACTGACAGAGGCTGTATCCAGTCTAGTTGTGAGGGGGTAATGAGGTATGACTGACAGAGGCTGTATCCAATCTAGTTGTGAGGAGAATGGCTGTGTATCCAGTCTAGTTGTGAGGGGGTAATGAGGTATGACTGACAGAGGCTGTCTCCAGTCTAGTTGTGAGGGGGTAATGAGGTATGACTGACAGAGGCTGTATCCAGTCTCGTTGTGAGGGGGTAATGAGGTATGACTGACAGAGGCTGTATCCAGTCTAGTTGTGAGGGGGTAATGAGGTATGACTGACAGAGGCTGTATCCAGTCTAGTTGTGAGGGGGTAATGAGGTATGACTGACAGAGGCTGTCTCCAGTCTAGTTGTGAGGGGGTAATGAGGTATGACTGACAGAGGCTGTATCCAGTCTAGTTGTGAGGGGGTAATGAGGTATGACTGACAGAGGCTGTATCCAGTCTAGTTGTGAGGGGGTAATGAGGTATGACTGACAGAGGCTGTATCCAGTCCAGTAATGATGTATGATATGTCATCTCTGACAGAGGATATAAAGAGTTAATAAGTCAGGAGCCTGTTCTGCATCTGAAGAGGTTCACACAAATGTCAGGTCACCTTTGGACTGGTGTCCTGGTGTCCTGGTGTCCTGGTGTTTTTATGCCATGTTGGCTGCACAACTAAAACTGTCCGATTAGTACTACTCCCTCTGTGTGTGTGTGTCGGTTTGTAAGTGTGTGCGTGCGTGTTTGTGTGTAAGCGAGGATCACAGCCCGGCTCATGGCCCCAGTGTTCGGTGACCTTAGGTAGATCATGTTTCTCGTGTCCCACTTACGATTTGTGAGGCGCCACGTGAGGCTGGGTCATCCTCAGCTGCTGCACATTCTCCCAAGCTGCGAGAGAGAGAGGTGAGAGAGAGAGACACAGATGAGAGAGACGTGAGAGAGAGAGACACAGATGAGAGAGAGGTGAGAGAGAGAGACACAGATGAGAGAGAGGTGAGAGAGAGAGAGAGGTTAGAGAGAGAGAGAGAGAGAGAGAGAGACGAGGGAGACGAGGGAGACACAGGAGTGAAGACACACACACATTGTCACGCTATACATATCCGGTATAACATGACAGGGAAAGGTTACAGACATATACACACAGGACAAAAACACACACTGGAGTGTGAATACATACTTTGCTGAGTTGTGTGCTGCTTTGCTTCCTAAAGAGAGCGAGAGAGAGAGCAAGAGAGAAATTAAAGACACACACACACAGACAGACACAGACAGACACACAGACACAGACAGCCCTACCTTAGGGTTATAGGGGAAGCGCTGGGCCTGACTCCCTCCTGAGGGTTGCTGGGATGGCCAGGAATGGGTCATGTCCTGGGGGAAGGAAGTTTAGAGGTCAGAGGTCACAGAGATGCACACACACACACACACTCTGCAGTATTAGAATGAGAGTCTTCTGGGGGTTGACTCATAGTACAGGCTGCAGTGCCCGATGAGGAAATCTTGACCAAGAGAAGGTATCTGCCACTAGAGGGGGTGTTGTGGTATTTCTCATGACTCATTCTAAAACATGCCACTAGAGGGAGTGTTGTGGTATTTATTATGACTCATTCAAATCCAATCAAATTGTATTGGTCACATACACATGTTTGGCAGATGTTATTGCGGGTGTTGCGAAATGCTTGATTACTCAGGTTACAGATTACTCTCCACTTCCCTGCTTAATGCCTGGACCACATCACTATGGGCTTTAGCCATTGAACTTAACCTAGCTTTAGACCAACGTGTGATTGGTTATGTCCTAACTCTAACCCTTGACCTGAAAGACATGAGGGTGATGAGAGTGCTGAGGGGTGACGAGAGGGCTGAGGGGTGATGAGAGGGCTGAGGGGTGATGAGAGGGCTGAGGGGTGATGAGAGGGCTGAGGGGTGATGAGAGGGCTGAGGGGTGATGAGAGGGCTGAGGGGTGATGCGAGGGGTGAGAAGAGGGCTGAGGGGTGATGAGAGGACTGAGGGGTGATGATAGGACTGAGGGGTGAGAAGAGGGCTGAGGGGTGATGAGAGTGCTGAGGGGTGATGAGAAGACTGAGGGGTGATGAGAAGACTGAGGGGTGATGCGAGGGGTGAGAAGAGGGCTGAGGGGTGATGAGAGTGCTGAGGGGTGATGAGAGGACTGAGGGGTGATGAGAGGGCTGAGGGGTGATGAGAGGGGTGAGGAGAGGGCTTGTAGGGTGTCTGCAAAATATGTAGATTGTGATAAACACACACACACAAACACACAAACAGACAGACAGACAGACAGACAGACCATGGACAATGTGTGTGTGTGAATTCAAAGGTGAAATGATACAGCCGATACACAGTGTGAAACAGGTTCTTACTCTATTGTGGCTGTGATGTGTTTTGAGAGACAACCTGTCACTTCCTGACACTTTGGGTGTATTGTACATCCACTTCTGTGTGTTTTGTGCATATTTGTGTGTGTGAGTGTGTGAGCATGTGTATGCCTGTGCATGTGGGTATGTGCACGTGTGTGTGTGTGCGTGTGTTTGCGACAATGTCCCTGAAGCATTGGTCTGCCAGAGGAAGGAAAGGGTTTGTGATGATCGGGGTGATAATCGTCGGGGTGATAATCATCGGAGTGATTATAAGACAGGATAGTACACTGTACACTGTCTGTTCTATCTGAATACAGGAGCCCAGCGCTGAAGAGGAAGCCAGCCGGCCAGCTACAGAGGGAGATCTGGCACTACACTGTCTGTTCTATCTGAATACAGGAGCCCAGCGCTGAAGAGGAAGCCAGCCGGCCAGCTAAAGAGGGAGATCTGGCACTACACTGTCTGTTCTATCTGAATACAGGAGCCCAGCGCTGAAGAGGAAGCCAGCCGGCCAGCTACAGAGGGAGATCTGGCACTACACTGTCTGTTCTATCTGAATACAGGAGCCCAGCGCTGAAGAGGAAGCCAGCCGGCCAGCTACAGAGGGAGATCTGGCACTACACTGTCTGTTCTATCTGAATACAGGAGCCCAGCGCTGAAGAGGAAGCCAGCCGGCCAGCTACAGAGGGAGATCTGGCACTAAACTGTCTGTTCTATCTGAATACAGGAGCCCAGCGCTGAAGAGGAAGCCAGCCGGCCAGCTACAGAGGGAGATCTGGCACTACACTGTCTTTGCTCCAGTCCTCATCACATACAACTGATTAGATTGACTGACAAAAACAAAACATGTTAGGAGAAGTTATTTAGTATGAATCAATAATTCATGGCAGAAAGAAGTTTGTTTTTTCTGTGTGCCAAGTCCATGCTGACTTTTGCGTCACCATTGAACAGGAAACAGGCTCTGGAAAAGGTCAGGCCTTATCTGTTCTGATTTGGTGTGTGTGTGTATGTGTGTATGTGTGTGTGTATCAGTTGTCGTGGGCCGCCTAGCTGTTTGGAGAAGGAGGAGGTGCTTTCTGTACATTTGAGTGTCCATGCAAACCGGGATCTTTGACAGGTTTAGATACTTTTTAAATGTAATTTGATTGGTGGATTCAAATAAAGTATTGAGAGAGAGAGAGAGAGAGAGAGAGAGAGATGAACATGTAGATAGAGATGTGTCAGAACAGCAGAGAGATGGACATGTAGATAGAGATGTGTCAGAACAGCAGAGAGATGAACATGTAGATAGAGATGTGTCAGAACAGCAGAGAGATGGACATGTAGATAGAGATGTGTCAGAACAGCAGAGAGATGAACATGTAGATAGAGATGTGTCAGAACAGCAGAGAGATGAACATGTAGATAGAGATGTGTCAGAACAGCAGAGAGATGAACATGTAGATAGAGATGTGTCAGAACAGCAGAGAGATGAACATGTAGATAGAGATGTGTCAGAACAGCAGAGAGATGAACATGTAGATAGAGATGTGTCAGAACAGCAGAGAGATGGACATGTAGATAGAGATGTGTCAGAACAGCAGAGAGATGGACATGTAGATAGAGATGTGTCAGAACAGCAGAGAGATGGACATGTAGATAGAGATGTGTCAGAACAGCAGAGAGATGGACATTTAGATAGAGATGTATCAGAACAGCAGAGAAATGGACATTTTGATAGAGATGTGTCAGAACAGCAGAGAAATGGACATTTAGATAGAGATGTATCAGAACAGCAGAGAGATGGACATGTAGATAGAGATGTGTCAGAACAACAGAGAGATGGACATTTAGATAGAGATGTGTCAGAACAGCAGAGAGATGGACATGTAGATAGAGATGTATCAGAACAGCAGAGAGATGGACATGTAGATAGAGATGTGTCAGAACAACAGAGAGATGGACATGTAGATAGAGATGTATCAGAACAGCAGAGAGATGGACATTTAGATAGAGATGTGTCAGAACAGCAGAGAGATGAACATGTAGATAGAGATGTGTCAGAACAGCAGAGAGATGGACATGTAGATAGAGATGTGTCAGAACAGCAGAGAGATGGACATTTAGATAGAGATGTGACAGAACAGCAGAGAGATGGACATGTAGATAGAGATGTGTCAGAACAGCAGAGAAATGGACATGTAGATAGAGATGTGTCAGAACAGCAGAGAAATGGACATTTAGATAGAGATGTGTCAGAACAGCAGAGAGATGAACATTTAGATAGAGATGTGTCAGAACAGCAGAGAGATGGACATTTAGATAGAGATGTGTCAGAACAGCAGAGAGATGGACATTTAGATAGAGATGTGTCAGAACAGCAGAGAGATGAACATGTAGATAGAGATGTGTCAGAACAGCAGAGAGATGAACATGTAGATAGAGATGTGTCAGAACAGCAGAGAGATGGACATGTAGATAGAGATGTGTCAGAACAGCAGAGAGATGGACATGTAGATAGAGATGTGTCAGAACAGCAGAGAGATGAACATGTAGATAGAGATGTGTCAGAACAGCAGAGAGATGAACATGTAGATAGAGATGTGTCAGAACAGCAGAGAGATGGACATGTAGATAGAGATGTGTCAGAACAGCAGAGAGATGGACATGTAGATAGAGATGTGTCAGAACAGCAGAGAGATGGACATGTAGATAGAGATGTGTCAGAACAGCAGAGAGATGGACATTTAGATAGAGATGTGTCAGAACAGCAGAGAAATGGACATTTAGATAGAGATGTGTCAGAACAGCAGAGAGATGGACATTTAGATAGAGATGTGACAGAACAGCAGAGAGATGGACATTTAGATAGAGATGTGTCAGAACAGCAGAGAGATGGACATTTAGATAGAGATGTGTCAGAACAGCAGAGATATGGACATTTAGATAGAGATGTGTCAGAACAGCAGAGAGATGGACATGTAGATAGAGATGTGACAGAACAGCAGAGAGATGGACATTTAGATAGAGATGTGTCAGAACAGCAGAGAAATGAACATGTAGATAGAGACGTGTCAGAACAGCAGAGAGATGGACATGTAGATAGAGATGTGTCAGAACAGCAGAGAGATGGACATGTAGATAGAGATGTGTCAGAACAGCAGAGAAATGGACATTTAGATAGAGATGTGTCAGAACAGCAGAGAGATGAACATGTAGATAGAGATGTGTCAGAACAGCAGAGAGATGAACATGTAGATAGAGACGTGTCAGAACAGCAGAGAGATGGACATGTAGATAGAGATGTGACAGAACAGCAGAGAGATGGACATGAGATGAACATGTAGATAGAGATGTGTCAGAACAGCAGAGAGATGGACATGTAGATAGAGATGTGTCAGAACAGCAGAGAGATGGACATGTAGATAGAGATGTGTCAGAACAGCAGAGAAATGGACATTTAGATAGAGATGTGTCAGAACAGCAGAGAGATGAACATGTAGATAGAGATGTGTCAGAACAGCAGAGAGATGAACATTTAGATAGAGATGTATCAGAACAGCAGAGAGATGGACATGTAGATAGACATATGTCAGAACAGCAGAGAGATGGACACGTAGATAGAGATGTGTCAGAACAGCAGAGAGATGGACACGTAGATAGAGATGTGTCAGAACAGCAGAGAAATGAACATGTAGATAGAGATGTGTCAGAACAGCAGAGAGATGGACATGTAGATAGAGATGTGTCAGAACAGCAGAGAGATGGACACGTAGATAGACATATGTCAGAACAGCAGAGAGATGGACACGTAGATAGAGATGTGTCAGAACAGCAGAGAGATGGACACGTAGATAGAGATGTGTCAGAACAGCAGAGAGATGAACATGTAGATAGAGATGTGTCAGAACAGCAGAGAGATGGACATGTAGATAGAGATGTGTCAGAACAGCAGAGAGATGAACATGTAGATAGAGATGTTTCAGAACAGCAGAGAAATGGACACGTAGACAGAGATGTGTCAGAACAGCAGAGAGATGAACATGTAGATAGAGATGTATCAGAACAGCAGAGAGATGGACATGTAGATAGACATATGTCAGAACAGCAGAGAGATGGAAATGTAGATAGAGATGTGTCAGAACAGCAGAGAGATGGACATTTAGATAGAGATGTGTCAGAACAGCAGAGAGATGGACATGTAGATAGAGATGTATCAGAACAGCAGAGAGATGAACATGTAGATAGAGATGTATCAGAACAGCAGAGAGATGAACATGTAGATAGAGATGTGTCAGAACAGCAGAGAGATGAACATGTAGATAGAGATGTGACAGAACAGCAGAGAGATGGACATGTAGATAGAGATGTGTCAGAACAGCAGAGAGATGGACATTTAGATAGAGATGTGTCAGAACAGCAGAGAGATGGACATTTAGATAGAGATGTGTCAGAACAGCAGAGAGATGAACATGTAGATAGAGATGTATCAGAACAGCAGAGAGATGGACATGTAGATAGAGATGTGTCAGAACAGCAGAGAGATGAACATGTAGATAGAGATGTGTCAGAACAGCAGAGAGATGAACATGTAGATAGAGATGTGTCAGAACAGCAGAGAGATGGACATGTAGATAGAGATGTGTCAGAACAGCAGAGAGATGGACATGTAGATAGAGATGTGTCAGAACAGCAGAGAGATGGACATGTAGATAGAGATGTGTCAGAACAGCAGAGAGATGGACATGTAGATAGAGATGTGTCAGAACAGCAGAGAGATGAACATGTAGATAGAGATGTGTCAGAACAGCAGAGAGATGGACATGTAGATAGAGATGTGTCAGAACAGCAGAGAGATGGACATGTAGATAGAGATGTGTCAGAACAGCAGAGAGATGGACATGTAGATAGAGATGTATCAGAACAGCAGAGAGATGGACATGTAGATAGAGATGTGTCAGAACAGCAGAGAGATGGACATTTAGATAGAGATGTGTCAGAACAGCAGAGAGATGGACATTTAGATAGAGATGTGTCAGAACAGCAGAGAGATGGACATTTAGATAGAGATGTGTCAGAACAGCAGAGAGATGAACATGTAGATAGAGATGTGTCAGAACAGCAGAGAGATGGACATGTAGATAGAGATGTGTCAGAACAGCAGAGAGATGGACATGTAGATAGAGATGTGTCAGAACAGCAGAGAGATGAACATGTAGATAGAGATGTGTCAGAACAGCAGAGAGATGGACATGAGATGAACATGTAGATAGAGATGTGTCAGAACAGCAGAGAGATGAACATGTAGATAGAGATGTGTCAGAACAGCAGAGAGATGGACATGTAGATAGAGATGTGTCAGAACAGCAGAGAGATGGACATGTAGATAGAGATGTGTCAGAACAGCAGAGAGATGAACATGTAGATAGAGATGTGTCAGAACAGCAGAGAGATGAACATGTAGATAGAGATGTGTCAGAACAGCAGAGAGATGAACATGTAGATAGAGATGTGTCAGAACAGCAGAGAGATGAACATGTAGATAGAGATGTGTCAGAACAGCAGAGAGATGAACATGTAGATAGAAATGTGACAGAACAGCAGAGAGATGAACATGTAGATAGAGATGTTTCAGAACAGCAGAGAGATGAACATGTAGATAGAGATGTGACAGAACAGCAGAGAGATGAACATGTAGATAGAGATGTGACAGAACAGCAGAGAGATGAACATGTAGATAGAGATGTGACAGAACAGCAGAGAGATGAACATGTAGATAGAGATGTGACAGAACAGCAGAGAGATGGAGCTTCATTCCGCTCTAAGAAGCATGTCTCCTTTCATTCATTCAGTCTAACACACACACACACACACACACAATATGGTAAAGCTAAACTAAATAAAAGTAAAGCATTTCATTTCCCTCTCTTCTCCATAAACACTTTCCCCACAACCCCGGAGGGCAAGTGTTCCTTCTCTCTACTCCTCCTTTCACTTCATTATCTCGCCTCTCCTCCCTCTCAGTCACCAAGGGCACCGATTCATCCCTCGTTCCTCATCCCTCCTCTCAAAACAACAAGCCTTCCCAGGAGAGTGAGCAGATAGATGGCAACACAGTGACTCGGGTCTGGTTTCAATAATGAACTATTTTCGCATAGAGGAACTATGTCACTGCCTACGTCAGGGGACTCTCCCAACAAATCACGAGGCAGACATGCCAGAACGTCGCGATTCAAAACCTTTGTAGTGATTTTAGTTAAGGTAGTTGATGCAAACCAACCATTTACGAAATGCAGTCATCAAAAATAACCTTTGTGATCTCCATCCTGCTAGCTACTATTTAGTATTTTATTCAAGCTGATAAAGTAGTGACGTAGGCAGTGACATAGTGCCTCTATGACAACAGAGTTTATCATTAAAACCAGACCCTAGTCACTGTGTTGCTCTCTCCTTCCTCTCTCTCTCTGATCTCCTACCACTCCCTATTTCTCTCTCTCCCTTCTCTTTTTCTCTCTTTCCTGTGTTTGTCTTCTGGCTATGAACAGGTAGAATGGGAACCGCACAGTGAGACTTACTTTCAGAAAGCAGGCTACAATCAGACAGGTTACAGTCAGGCATTGCTCTGTTACAGTCAGACAGGCTGCAGTCAGGCATTGCTCTGTTACAGTCAGACAGGCTACAGTCAGACAGGCTACAGTCAGACAGGCTACAGTCAGATGTTGCTCTGTTACAGTCAGACAGGCTACAGTCAGACAGGCTACAGTCAGATGTTGCTCTGTTACAGTCAGACAGGCTACAGTCAGACATTGCTCTGTTACAGTCAGACAGGCTACAGTCAGACAGGCTACAGTCAGATGTTGCTCTGTTACAGTCAGACAGGCTACAGTCAGATGTTGCTCTGTTACAGTCAGACAGGCTACAGTCAGACAGGCTACAGTCAGATGTTGCTCTGTTACAGTCAGACAGGCTACAGTCAGATGTTGCTCTGTTACAGTCAGACAGGCAACAGTCAGACAGGCTACAGTCAGACATGTTCAGTTCAGAAAACAAAAACAACACATATTCCCCCAAATGCCTGTTACTAAAAGCCTCAGGGCAACCACCAATAAGTGGACAGGAGAGAGTGTAACGTATAATACCACACACATTTGTTCCAGCCCAGCACTAACCCATCTGATTCAACTAGTGCAGAGCGGCGTAGATCAGTGCAGTAGTTATGGTGGTCCTGTAGGTTGAGAGTAGAAAGTAAACCATCTCTTACCCCTAGAATACGCTCACTTCCTGTGACCTGTGTGAGGACAGACATTTTTTGAGAAAAGTCCTATAGATATAGAAGCATCCACTAAGGTACAGTATAACATCTACAGGGCTAAAAATATGAAGGTGTTGTGGAGGTCTATACCAATGATTAATATATACACTAGAAGACTGATAGGGGGTGCTGTGTTGAAGCCTCCATCTTGGCTCTCCCAAACCATCAGGAAAAATATTCTGGAAGCTATAGAAATGCATGTATTAATGTCTACATTTGTTTTTGTCACAAATATTCTCCACTACCTTACCAAAAGTATGTGGACACCTGCTTGTCGAACATCTCATTCCAAAATCATGGGCATTAATATGGAGTCGTCGTCGTCGTCCCCCCTGCTGCTATATAATAGCCTCCACTCTTCTGGGAAGGCTTTCCACTAAATGTTGGAACATTGCTGCGGGGACTTGCGTCCATTCAGCCATAAGAGCGTTAGTGAGATCGCGCACTGATGGGGCGATTAGGCCTGGCAGTGTGTCAGTGTTCGCAGTCGGTGTTCCGGTGTTCCAATTCATCCCAAAGGTGTTCGATGGGGTTGAGATCAGGGCTCTGTTCAGGTCAGTCAAGTTCTTCCACACCGATCTCGAAAAACCATTTTTGTATGGACTTCTCTTTGTACATGGGAGCATTGTCATGCTGAAACAGGAAAGGTCCTTCCTCAAACTGTTGCCACAAAGTTGAAAGCATTAAGATTTCCCTTCACGTGGCTTCCAGAGGCAGTTTGGAACTCGGTAGTGAGTGTTGCTTCCAGAGGCAGTTTGGAACTCGGTAGTGAGTGTTGCTTCCAGAGGCAGTTTGGAACTCGGTAGTGAGTGTTGCTTCCAGAGGGAGTTTGGAACTCGGTAGAGAGTGTTGCTTCCAGAGGGAGTTTGGAACTCGGTAGAGAGTGTTGCTTCCAGAGGCAGTTTGGAACTCGGTAGAGAGTGTTGCTTCCAGAGGCAGTTTGGAACTCGGTAGAGAGTGTTGCTTCCAGAGGCAGTTTGGAACTCGGTAGAGAGTTTTGCTTCCAGAGGCAGTTTGGAACTCGGTAGTGAGTGTTGCTTCCAGAGGCAGTTTGGAACTCGGTAGAGAGTGTCGCTTCCAGAGGCAGTTTGGAACTCGGTATTGTGAGTGTTGCTTCCAGAGGCAGTTTGGAACTCGGTAGAGAGTTTTGCTTCCAGAGGCAGTTTGGAACTCGGTAGTGAGTGTTGCTTCCAGAGGCAGTTTGGAACTCGGTAGAGAGTTTTGCTTCCAGAGGCAGTTTGGAACTCGGTAGTGAGTTTTGCTTCCAGAGGCAGTTTGGAACTCGGTAGAGAGTGTTGCTTCCAGAGGCAGTTTGGAACTCGGTAGAGAGTGTTGCTTCCAGAGGCAGTTTGGAACTCGGTAGAGAGTTTTGCTTCCAGAGGCAGTTTGGAACTCGGTAGAGAGTTTTGCTTCCAGAGGCAGTTTGGAACTCGGTAGAGAGTTTTGCTTCCAGAGGCAGTTTGGAACTCGGTAGAGAGTTTTGCTTCCAGAGGCAGTTTGGAACTCGGTAGAGAGTTTTGCTTCCAGAGGCAGTTTGGAACTCGGTAGAGAGTTTTGCTTCCAGAGGCAGTTTGGAACTCGGTAGTGAGTGTTGCTTCCAGAGGCAGTTTGGAACTCGGTAGTGAGTGTTGCTTCCAGAGGCAGTTTGGAACTCGGTAGAGAGTGTTGCTTCCAGAGGCAGTTTGGAACTCGGTATTGTGAGTGTTGCTTCCAGAGGCAGTTTGGAACTCGGTAGAGAGTTTTGCTTCCAGAGGCAGTTTGGAACTCGGTAGTGAGTGTTGCTTCCAGAGGGAGTTTGGAACTGGTAGAGAGTTTTGCTTCCAGACAGTTTGGAACTCGGTAGAGAGTTTTGCTTCCAGAGGCAGTTTGGAACTCGGTAGAGAGTTTTGCTTCAGAGGCAGTTTGGAACTCGGTAGAGAGTTTTGCTTCCAGAGGCAGTTTGGAACTCGGTAGAGAGTGTTGCTTCAGAGGGAGTTTGGAACTCGGTAGAGAGTGTTGCTTCCAGAGGCAGTTTGGAACTCGGTAGTGAGTGTTGCTTCCAGAGGCAGTTTGGAACTCGGTAGTGAGTGTTGCTTCCAGAGGCAGTTTGGAACTCGGTAGTGAGTGTTGCTTCCAGAGGCAGTTTGGAACTCGGTAGAGAGTGTTGCTTCCAGAGGGAGTTTGGAACTCGGTAGAGAGTGTTGCTTCCAGAGGGAGTTTGGAACTCGGTAGAGAGTGTTGCTTCCAGAGGGAGTTTGGAACTCGGTAGAGAGTGTTGCTTCCAGAGGCAGTTTGGAACTCGGTAGTGAGTGTTGCTTCCAGAGGCAGTTTGGAACTCGGTAGAGAGTGTTGCTTCCAGAGGCAGTTTGGAACTCGGTAGTGAGTGTTGCTTCCAGAGGCAGTTTGGAACTCGGTAGTGAGTGTTGCTTCCAGAGGCAGTTTGGAACTCGGTAGAGAGTGTTGCTTCCAGAGGGAGTTTGGAACTCGGTAGAGAGTGTTGCTTCCAGAGGCAGTTTGGAACTCGGTAGTGAGTGTTGCAACCGAGGACAGTGCACTTCAGTGGTCCCGTTCTGTGTGGTCTAACACTTCGCGGCTGAGCGATTGTTGCTTCATTTCACAATAACATCACTTACACTTGATTGGGGCAGCTCTAGCAGGGCATATGTTTGGAGAGAGAGAGAGAGAGAGACACTCAGTGAGCATAGCCTTGCTATTGAGAAAGGCTGCCGCAGTCAGACATGGCTCTCAAGAGAAGACAGACTATGTGCTCACTCTCTAGTCCTTGTTACTGCCTCTCATATTCTGTGGGCACTGTTTTCTATGTACTCATTATCTATCTTCCAGATAATGAGGCCACAAATTGTATGAACTGACTAGTTGGAAAGGTGGCATCCTATGATGGTGCCACTTTGCAGATCACTGAGCTCTTCAGTAAGGCCACTCTACTGCCAGTGTTTGTATATGGAGATTGCATGGCTGTGTGCTTGGTTTTATACACCTGTCAGCAACGGGTGTGGCTGAAATAGCCGAATCCACTAATTTGAAGGGGTGTCCATATACTTGTGTGTATAAATAGTGTATTACAGACACCTAATGCATACTTTTAAGTTATATTATGTGAGCTAAACATAAAAATTTAAATATAGATTTTTGTAAATTCTAATGTTAAGTGAATTTTGTCCTTGAAACATTGAATTGAAGAATTCCATTAATTCCTATGGAGAACTGCTCCTTCTGGGGAATGCCAATATGGCCGACCGGTGGCTTCAGAGCCTCTCACTGGTGGCCAATACACAGCATTAGCAATCTAGGGTTTATATATATCATTGGTCTATACAGTGGTGGTCTTTCAGTAACCAATGAGAATGCCTTGATAGATATAGATTGTGAAACCAAACCAGAGCATGTGACCCTACATCAAAATGACTCTTGCTCATCTGTTTGTTGTGTTTGGCCCAAGTAAAGCAATCTGTATAATAATAATAATATATGCCATTTAGCTGACGCTTTTATCCAAAGCGACTTACAGTCATGTGTTGTTACAGTCATGTGTGCATACATTCGATTGGCCCAAGTACCCTGGCGTTACAAGCTCCAATCTCTACCAACTGCCAACAGAAGGACACACACACACACACACACACACACACACACACACACACACACACACACACACACACACACACACACACACACACACACACACACACACACACACACACACACACACACACACACACACACACACCTGTGAGGCAGAGCAATGCATGTCTGCCACCACCATTTCCTGTTCCAGATGCTGCATATAGAGACAGAGAGAAAAAGAAAGAATGAGATAAAGAGAGAGAGAGACTCAGTGAGCATAGCCTTGCTATTGAGAGAGGCCACTGTAGGCAGACCTGCCTCTCAAGAGAAGACAGGCTATGTGCTCACTGCCCACAAAATGAGATGGAAACTGAGCTGCACTTCCTAACCTCCTGCCAAATATATGACAATATTTGAGACACATATTTCCCACAGATTACACAGACCCACAGATTACACAGACCCACAAAGAATTCAAAAACAAGCCCAATTTTGATAAACTCCCATATCTACTTGGTGAAATACCACAATGTGCCATCACAGCAGCACAATTTGTGACCTGTTGCCACAAGAAAAGGGAACGAACAAACACCATTGTAAATACAACCCATATGTATTGTTAATGTATTTCCCTTATGTACATCGTTACGACACTGTTTTTACACATAATATGACATTTGAAATGTCTTTATTCCTTTGGAACGTTTGTGAGTGTAATGTTTACTGTTGTTTAATTTTTATTATTAATTTATCTGTCCTTCTCTCTAACCCCCTTTACTGCCTCCCTCTGTCTTTCTCACCAAACCCCCTTTACTGCCTCCCTCTGTCCTTCTCTCTAACCCCCTTTACTGCCTCTCTCTGTCCTTCTCTCTAACCCCCTTTACTGCCTCCCTCTGTCCTTCTCTCTAACCCCCTTTACTGCCTCCCTCTGTCCTTCTCTCTAACCCCCTTTACTGCCTCCCTCTGTCCTTCTCTCTAACCCCCTTTACTGCCTCCCTCTGTCCTTCTCTCTAACCCCCTTTACTGCCTCCCTCTGTCCTTCTCTCTAACCCCCTTTACTGCCTCCCTCTGTCCTTCTCTCTAACCCCCTTTTACTGCCTCCCTCTGTTCTTCTCTCTAACCCCCTTTACTGCCTCCCTATGTCCTTCTCTCTAACCCCCTTTTACTGCCTCCCTCTGTCCTTCTCTCTAACCCCCTTTTACTGCCTCCCTCTGTACTTCTCTCTAACCCATTTTACTGCCTCCCTCTAACCCCTTTACTGCCTCCCTCTAACCCCTTTACTGCCTCCCTCTAACCCCTTTACTGCCTCCCTCTAACCCCTTTACTGCCTCCCTCTAACCCCTTTACTGCCTCCCTCTGTCCTTCTCTCTAACCCCCTTTTACTGCCTCCCTCTGTTCTTCTCTCTAACCCCCTTTACTGCCTCCCTATGTCCTTCTCTCTAACCCCCTTTTACTGCCTCCCTCTGTCCTTCTCTCTAACCCCTTTTACTGCCTCCCTCTGTCCTTCTCTCTAACCCCTTTTACTGCCACCCTCTGTCCTTCTCTCTAACCCCCTTTACTGCCTCCCTCTAACCCCTTTTACTGCCTCCCTCTGTCCTTCTCTCTAACCCATTTTTACTGCCTCCCTCTGTCCTTCTCTCTAACCCCCTTTACTGCCTCCCTCTGTCCTTCTCTCTAACCCCCTTTACTGCCTCCCTCTGTCCTTCTCTCTAACCCCCTTTACTAGCCTCTCTAACTCTGTGGGCACTGTGTTCTATGTACTCTCTCTCTCTCTCTCTGAGTAACTTCACTGTCTGACTGCGTAATCAGCGCAGCACTGGCATGAAGGTGTGATGTGTGTGTACGTGCAGCCCTGTCATCGAACACAATGCTGAAAGTGTAGCCATAGTAGATTATAAGTGTCATTGTGCATAATGCATTTCTCACATCTATTAACAGTAGCATCAGCAGCCTACATTAATGGTGGTGCAACTCTCCAGACACACACCGTGGTCTCCAGTGCCCAAACCAACCACGACCCATCACAACACCTGCAAACAAACAGCATGCAAGCCAACTCTTCTCCCACCACCTGTGACCTACAGCGCCAATAGGCCAAAGTGACAGATTCACCAGGATCAACTTGCAGTGCGACATGATTTGAAAGTCTTTCTAAATATCTACCGTTTCTTTCTATATTTAGAACAGAGCATGCTTGGATCTAAACCGAAAACAAAAGGTTGCGCTTGGCCTGTCAACGACGGAAATTGGTTTAACCGTCACTAACCACAAGAGTCCTAAACTGATTTTCCATCTCATCGTGACAATGCAGTCTACTGTATAAATCAATATAACATTTCAAACCATTTTAATTGTTGCTTTGTATTTGCAATACATCCTACACTAGCTTTGTGCATTAAGCATATTTCACCGTTAATTTTGTTTTCAAATTAAAGGTTGTCTAGTTAAATAAAGGTTAAATATATTAAATATGTTTTTTAAATAATAATTTGCAAATGAGAAATGAAATGCAATAGCCGTCCATTTAAAAAAAAAATAAAAGTTCCAATAAATTATATTAGACTACAAAATAGTAAATTACGCTTCAAGTTAAACAAAGAAAAGCAGAAACCGTAATGTATCTCTTCTCACCTGAGATGCGCAACGAATCAGTGAACACACGATGGAAAGTTTTCCCGTGCCGCGGAGGACTGTAGGCATTTTTGGTCACTGGTCCTCTCCATCCGTTCATCTCACAGAAGACGCACCACCGTGCAAGCACAAATCGGTACAAATGCCAAACATCCCCGTTCTACCGCCAGAGAGCGAACAGCGTCACCAGCTCAACTGGAGAGAGTCACGGATTCGGTGTCGTCTTGGGAGTGAACGAGCGTGCGTGCTCTGTGCGTGGGCTGTGCGTGGGCGTACCAGAGGATTCGCATGACAGAGCTCCGCGCTAGAAAACATGGCATACACATATGTTCAGGCATGAAGTTCAAACATAGGCGAGGAGCGCTGTTATATCAGCCACTGACTAGCCTGCTGACCAGGCTGCCCCTACACACCGACATCAATGACCCACACGCACAAACGGAAACAATCTCGCGCACACTCCTCCTTATGCGTTTTTGAATGGTAGCACAGCGTAGTGCACAATTCACTGTGCACTCAATGTACAATCTCTACAGAAGTGACTTTCTGTTCAATTGTTGTTTCGCGCTCTTCGCATCCTGCCAGTAAATGCGCATGTCATCATTAGCGCTAAATGCACTCTGCTGGAGTCGCTGTCTGCAACACTGAGAGGCGGCACCGCGGGTCTGTGTTGTGTGGAGTTTGTGTTGTTCTAATGAAATATGACTCATGTTCGTGCCCTAGATCCCGCTGGCAGAAAAAAATAGAGAGAGAGGGATGGGTGGAGAGAGATGGACAGAGGTGAAAGGAGGATCGGGTTTAAATGGAGATGGATTAACAACAGCAGAGACCAAATAGATTTAAAGCAACCCTTAACAAGGAAGGTGACACAAATCCCCAGGACCGCCCTATTGCTCCTCTGAGACATAGAGAAAAATGGGAAATGTGGTCGTTTTTCACAAGTTTTATCTCCAAGGAGAAGTGGAGGGCATACACAAATAATAAGGGGGCATAAGAAGAATGCGTTTATTTACGTGGTAATCACATTAATAAAGTTGACTCGGAACTGACAGGCAACAAACGTCACAAAAGGAGATGCAAATCGTTCATTACGTCATCATCATTGAGGCCTTATATTTGGCTCTGCAACCTAAACTAGTCAGTATGCGGCTATCTGGGAGATAAAGCGTTTGAGTACCTCAGCCGCTTATTTAAAAGGTGAAATAATACCCCAGTCCAAGTGAAGGGTTAAACACACAACCCCAGTCCAAGTGAAGGGTTAAACACACAACCCCAGTCCAAGTGAAGGGTTAAACACACAACCCCAGTCCAAGTGAAGGGTTAAACACACAACCCCAGTCCCAGTGAAGGGTTAAACACACAACCCCAGTCCAAGTGAAGGGTTAAACACACAACCCCAGTCCAAGTGAAGGGTTAAACACACAACCCCAGTCCAAGTGAAGGGTTAAACACACAACCCCAGTCCAAGTGAAGGGTTAAACACACAACCCCAGTCCAAGTGAAGGGTTAAACACACAACCCCAGTCCAAGTGAAGGGTTAAACACACAACCCCAGTCCCAGTGAAGGGTTAAACACACAACCCCAGTCCAAGTGAAGGGTTAAACACACAACCCCAGTCCCAGTGAAGGGTTAAACACACAACCCCAGTCCCAGTGAAGGGTTAAACACACAACCCCAGTCCCAGTGAAGGGTTAAAAACACACAACCCCAGTCCAAGTGAAGGGTTAAACACACAACCCCAGTCCAAGTGAAGGGTTAAACACACAACCCCAGTCCAAGTGAAGGGTTAAACACACAACCCCAGTCCAAGTGAAGGGTTAAACACACAACCCCAGTCCAAGGGTTAAACACACAACCCCAGTCCAAGTGAAGGGTTAAACACACAACCCCAGTCCCAGTGAAGGGTTAAACACACAACCCCAGTCCCAGTGAAGGGTTAAACACACAACCCCAGTCCAAGTGAAGGGTTAAACACACAACCCCAGTCCAAGTGAAGGGTTAAACACACAACCCCAGTCCAAGTGAAGGGTTAAACACACAACCCCAGTCCCAGTGAAGGGTTAAACACACAACCCCAGTCCAAGTGAAGGGTTAAACACACAACCCCAGTCCCAGTGAAGGGTTAAACACACAACCCCAGTCCCAGTGAAGGGTTAAACACACAACCCCAGTCCCAGTGAAGGGTTAAACACACAACCCCAGTCCCAGTGAAGGGTTAAACACACAACCCCAGTCCCAGTGAAGGGTTAAACACACAACCCCAGTCCAAGTGAAGGGTTAAACACACAACCCCAGTCCAAGTGAAGGGTTAAACACACAACCCCAGTCCAAGTGAAGGGTTAAACACACAACCCCAGTCCAAGTGAAGGGTTAAACACACAACCCCAGTCCAAGTGAAGGGTTAAACACACAACCCCAGTCCAAGTGAAGGGTTAAACACACAACCCCAGTCCAAGTGAAGGGTTAAACTGGTTTACTACAAGCAGGCTTTGGCAACGTCCTCTCACTGTTACCTGCGTTTATTTTCAGCAAACTTGACATGTGTAAATATTTGTATGAACATAACAAGATTCAACAACTGAGACAAACTGAACAAGTTCCACAGACATGTGACTAACAGAAGTGGAATAATGTGTCCCTGAACGAAGGGGGGGGTGGGGTCAAAATCAAAAGTAAGTCCGTATCTGGTGTCGCCACCAGCTGCATTAGTACTGCAAGTACTGCAGTGCATCTCCTCCTCATTGACTGCAACAGATTGGCCAGTTCTTTCTGTGAGATGTTACCCCACTCTTCCACCAAGGCACCTGCAAGTTACCAGACATTCCTGGGGGGAATGGCCCTAGCTCTCACCCTCCAATCCAACAGGTCACAGACGTGCTCAATGGGATTGAGATCCGGGCTCTTCGCTTGCCGGTGATGTCTGGTGAGGACCTGCCTTACAACAGGCCAACAAGCCCTCAGTCCAGCCTCTCTGAGCCTATTGCGAAAAGACTAAGCTATGATGGAGGGATTGTGCATTCCTGGTGTAACTCAGGCAGTTGTTGTTGCCATCCTGTACTTGTCCTGCCGGTGTGATATTCAGATGTACCCATCCTGTGCAGGTGTTGTTATACGTGGTCTGCAACTGCGAGGACGATCAGCTGTCCGTCCTGTCTCCCTGTACCTCTGTCTTGGGCGTCTCACAGTACGAACATTACAATTGATTTCCCTGGCCACATCTGCAGTCCTCATGCCTCCTTGCAGCATGCCTAAGGCACGTTCACGCAGATGAGCATGGACCCTGGGCATATTTATTTTAGTGTTATTCCAGAGTCAGTAGAAAGGCCTCTTAGTGTCCTAAGTTTCATTAACTGTGACCTTAATTGCCTACTGTCTATAAGCGGTTAGTGTCTTAACGACCGTTCCACAGGTGCATGTTCATTAATTGTTTATGGTTCATTGAACAAACATGGGGAACAGTGTTGAAACCCTTTACAATGACGATCTGTGAAGTTATTTTGGATTTTTACTTATTATCTTTGAAAGACAGAGACCTGGAAAAGGGACGTTTACAAAACCCCAAATAAACAGTGTAAACACTTCATCACCAGTGGAAGGTGACCACCAGTCCAAGGTCTTTGGGTTCAATGTTTCTTTCTTCTTTAAAACCTCATTCTCCACCGTACGCTCTGTCTCTCCAACAACCTCCTAGTCCTTCACCTGCCGAGATAAAAAAATAAAGAAAAGAAAGACAAAGAAAGGAAACCCAGGGCACAGTTAAATAGAGGAACTGATGGGTTTCACCTGTCTGCAGTTTGGCTCTGATTACAACTGGAGACAGGTGTGGCTGTTCTGCTGCAGTCTAGAAGTTTCCCCTGAGCTGTCCGTGGTCCTGCCTCTGGGGAATACTTCCCATTGCTGTCCTTGATCCTGGCAGCCAAAAAACAAAGAAACCTGGCAGGCACGTACCATCCATCCACAACACAACCTCTGAAACGGCTACATACCTTCTCCTCAACGTCGACCCTGTGGTCAGAGAGGTCGAAGAATGCATACGAGACATGACATCAGCATTACCATGTTTAGAACCCGGAATTCCTGCGAGAATACAGCTCCAATTCTAGCGTCGGATGCATCTGTCTGTACAATCAGAGGCTTCGAGAAATCCAGTAAATAAAAGGCCGTTTTCAGTTTCTGAAATGCCTCCTCGGCCACAGGTTTCCACTGTAACATGGCAGGTTTGGCCTTCCGGGTCAGGTCACACAGGGGTCCTGAAATGATTGCATAATCCTAGATGAAATGTTTGTAATAACCGGTTATTCCCAGGAAAGCCTGTACCTGTTTCTTGTTCACTGGTCGAGGCCAATCCTGGATTGCAGCGACCTTCTGCTCTTGTGATTTGATCAACCCTCGCCTTATGGAATAGCCCAGATACTTTTCTTCACTTACCCCCAGCGTGCATTTCTTTGGGTTGGCCATGAGTCCTGCTTGCCGAAAGGCGTCGGTGACCGCTGTTAATCCGATTAGGTGCTCCTCCCATGTGTGACTGTGGATTATCACATAGTCCAGTTAGGCTGAAGCATGGGATTGATGTGGTCGCAGATATGCGGCCCATCAGCCTTTGAAACGTGGCGGGGGCTCCATGAAGTCAAACGGAGCAGGCCGTCTGGAATGGTCTTCTCACGAGCTAAATGGGTCAGAAGAACCTGCCAACACCCCTTGGTTAGGTCAAGTGTACTGATGAACCAGACATTTCCCAGTCTTTCTATCACCTCCTCTATTCTCAGCATGGGATAAGCATCAAACTCCAAAATGGAAAAGAGAAACGACAATCCATCATTACTATAGGACATGAATGTCAGTCAATCCAGAACATTTCAAGAATTTAGACATTTTCTTAAAGTGCAGTTGCAAAAACCATTAAGCGCTATGATGAAATTGGCTCTCATGAGGACCGCCACAGGAATGGAAGACCCAGAGTTACTGTGTGACTGTGTGAATCAGGCCTTCATGGTTGAATTGCTGCAAAGAAACTACTACTAAAGGACACCAATAACAAGAAGAGACTTGCTTGGGCCAAGAAACACGAGCAATGGACATTAGACCGGTGGAAATTGTTTTTTTTTTGTTCTGATGAGTCCAAATTTGAGATTTTTAGTTCCAACCGCCGTGTCTTTGTGAGACGCAGAGTAGGCGAACGTTTGATCTCCGCATGTGTGGTTCACAACCGGGAAGCATGGAGGAGGTGGTGTGATGGTGTGGGGGTGCTTTGCTGGTGACACTGTCTGTGATTTATTTACAATTCAAGGCACACATAACCAGCATGGCTACCACAGAATTCTGCAGCAATAAGCCATCCCATCTGGTTTGCACTTAGTGGGACTATCATTTGTTTTTCAACAGGACAATGACCCAACACACCTCCAGGCTGTGTAAGGGCTATTTGACCAAGAAGGAGAGTGATGGAGTGCTGCATCAGATGACCTGGCCTCCACAATCCCCCAACCTCAACCCAATTGAGATGGTTTGGGATGAGTTGGACCGCAGAGTGAAGGGAAAGTAGCCAACAAGTGCTCAGCATATGTGGGAACTCCTTCAAGACTGTTGGAAAAGCATTTCAGGTGAAGCTGGCTGAGAGAATGACAAGAGTGTGCAAAGCTGTCATCAAGGCAAAGGGTGGCTATTTGAAGAATCTCAAAAAATATATATTTTGATATGTTTAACACTTTTTTGGTTACTAAATGATTCCATATGTGTATTGATGTCTTCACTATTATTCTACAATGTAGAAAACAGTCCAAATAAAGAAAAACCCTTGAATGAGTAGGTTTGTCCATACTTTTGACTGGTTGTGTGTATATATATTCGACGAGATGACTGCAGATGACAGGAAAACCAAGACTCTGGTGACCTTTGAGAAATGAAAACTGGTACAAAAACAAACTTGGCCCGGCAAGACTACCACGCTCGAGCGGGAGTTGCAAGATGGAACATTGATTGTGAAAGCTGTTAAAAGTACATTCTGTGGTAAAACAGGCAACTTACAATGGGTATGAGAGATACAGGTAATACTACAAAATATACATTTTCTTTTATATATATATATATATATATATATATATATATATATATATATATATATATATATATATATATATATATATATATATATATCAGTCCCTGGATGGGAGACCAGGTGCTGCTGGAAGTGGTGTAGGAGGGCCAGTAGGAGGCACTCTTTCCTCTGGTCTAAAAAAATATCCCAATGCCCTGTGTAGGGTGCTGTCTTTCAGATGGGACGTTAAACGGTTGTCCTGACTCTCTGAGGTCATTAAAAGATCCCATGGCACTTGTCGTAAGAGTAGGAGTGTTAACCCCGGTGTCCTGGCTAAATTCCCAATCTGGTCCTCAAAACCATCACGGTCACCTAATAATCCCCAGTTTACAACTGGCTCTTTCATCCCCCTCCTCTCCCCTGTAACTATTCCCCAGGTCGTAGCTGTAAATGAGAACGTGTTCTCAGTCAATTTACCTGGTAAAATAACGGATAAATAAAAATAAATAAATACAATTGTATATGTGTATATATATATACAGTGCCTTGCAAAAGTATTCGGCCCCCTTGAACTTTGCGACCTTTTGCCACATTTCAGGCTTCAAACATAAATATATAAAACTGTATTTTTTTGTGAAGAATCAACAACAAGTGGGACACAATCATGAAGGGGAACTTTGTTTTTCAAAAGGTATGTTACAGATGCCCCCCTGACTAACACAGTGGTGAGGGCCGAGGACGGGGGTCAAGAGTTGGAGAGGAGTGTAAAGGGGCAGTAGAATAAGTCTACAGACCTAGAGAAAGCTCTATAAGAGATGAACAGAATGAATGAGAGGGCAAAGACAGAAAAAGCATCCCTCGTTTCAGAGACGGATGAAGAAACTGGTGCCCACTGAGGAAGCCTGGTGGGGAAATAACAGAGGCATAGAGGGCAGGGACAGAAAAAGCTGCCCTCCAGGAGATCATTGGGGCGGAAGGGTAGCCTAGTGGTTAGAGCGTTAGACTATTAACCGCAAGGTTGCAAGTTCAAACCCCCGAGCTGACAAGGTACAAATCTGTCGTTCTGCTCCTGAACAGGCAGTTAACCCACCATTCCTAGGCCGTCATTGAAAATACAAATTTGTTCTTAACTGACTTGCCTAGTTAAATAAAGTTAAAAATAAAAAAAATTCAGAGGCTGGTGGTTAAAAATGTCCAGACCGAGAAAGCCTGGGGAAAGGACTAGGAAGGCCAGTTTATCAGACCAGATGCAGATGATGGAGACTATTTTGGAGTTGAAGAGAAAATGTACGGGAAATACCGATGAGACACACGGAAGCGGAGATGGAGTCCGGAGGGATTAAAGAAGAGAAGAGTCAGGAGGGATGAAAGAAGAGAGGAGTCAGGAGGGATTAAAGAAGAGAGGTGTCAGGAGGGATTAAAGAAGAGGTGTCAGGAGGGATGAAAGAAGAGAGGAGTCAGGAGGGATGAAAGAAGAGGAGTCAGGAGGGATTAAGGAAGAGAGGAGTCGGGAGGGATTAAGGAAGAGAGGAGTCAGGAGGGATTAAAGAAGAGGAGTCAGGAGGGATGAAAGAAGAGAGGAGTCAGGAGGGATGAAAGAAGAGGAGTCAGGGGAGGGAGTCCAGAGGGATAAATAATAGGAAGAGAGGAGGAGTCAGGGAGGGATGAAAGAAGAGGAGTCAGGAGGGATGAAAGAAGAGAGGAGTCAGGAGGGATGAAAGAAGAGGAGTCAGGAGGGATTAAGGAAGAGAGGAGTCGGGAGGGATTAAGGAAGAGAGGAGTCAGGAGGGATTAAAGAAGAGGAGTCAGGAGGGATGAAAGAAGAGAGGAGTCAGGAGGGATGAAAGAAGAGGAGTCAGGAGGGATTAAGGAAGAGAGGAGTCAGGAGGGATTAAAGAAGAGGAGTCAGGAGGGATGAAAGAAGAGAGGAGTCAGGAGGGATGAAAGAAGAGGAGTCAGGAGGAGGATTAAAAAGAAGAGAGGAGTCAGGAGGGATTAAAGAAGAGAGGAGTCAGGAGGGATTAAGGATTAAAGAAGAGAGGTGTCAGGAGGGATTAAAGAAGAGAGGTGTCAAGAGGGATTAAAGAAGAGAGGAGTCAGGAGGGATTAAAGAAGAGAGGTGTCAGGAGGGATTAAAGAAGAGAGGAGTCAGGAGGGATTAAAGAAGAGAGGAGTCAGGAGGGATTAAAGAAGAGAGGAGTCCAGGAGGGATTAAAGAAGAGGAGTCAGGAGGGATTAAAGAATAGAGGAGTCCGGAGGGATTAAAGAAGAGAGGAGTCCGGAGGGATTAAAGAATAGAGGAGTCCGGAGGGATTAAAGAAGAGAGGAGTCCGGAGGGATTAAAGAATAGAGGAGTCCGGAGGGATTAAAGAATAGAGGAGTCCGGAGGGATTAAAGAATAGAGGAGTCCGGAGGGATTAAAGAAGAGAGGAGTCCGGAAGAAGAGAGGAGTCCGGAAGAAGAGAGAAGAGAGAGTCCGGAGGGATTAAATAATAGAGGAGTCCGGAGGGATTAAAGAAGAGAGGAGTCCGGAGGGATTAAAGAATAGAGGAGTCCGGAGGGTTTAAAGAATAGAGGAGTCCGGAGGGATGAAAGAATAGAGGAGTCCGGAGGGATTAAAGAAGAGAGGAGTCATGAGGCACTAAAGAAGAGTGTTCAGGAGGGAGTAAAGAAGAGAGGAGTCAGAAGAGATTAAAGAAGAGGGGTCAGTAGGGATTAAAGAAGAGAGGAGTCAGAAGAGATTAAAGAAGAGGGGTCAGTAGGGATTAAAGAAGAGAGGAGTCAGGAGGGATTAATGACGAGAAGAGTCAGGGAGGATTAAAGAAGAGATGAGTCAGGACAGATTAAAGAAGAGAGGAGTCAGGAGGTATTAAAGAAGAGAGGAATCATGAAAGATTAGAAAAGAGGAGTCATGAAGGATTAAAGAAGAGGAGTCATGAAGGATTAGAAAAGAGGAGTCATGAAGGATTAAAGAAGAGGAGTCATGAAGGATTAGAAAAGAGGAGTCATGAAGGATTAAAGAAGAGGGGTCAGGAGGGATTAAAGAAGAGCGGTCAGGAGGGATTAAGGAAGAGAGGAGTCAGGAGGGATAAAAGAAGAGGAGTCAGGAGGGATAAAAGAAGAGCGGTCAAGAGGGATTAAAGAAGAGGAGTCAGGAGGGATTAAAGAAGAGGGGTCAGGAGGGATTAAGGAAGAGGGGAGTCAGGAGGGATTATAGAAGAGAGGAGTCAGGAGGGATTAAAGAAGAGAGGAGTCAGGAGGGATTAAAGAAGAGCGGTCAGGAGGGATTAAGGAAGAGGAGTCAGGAGCGATTAAAGAAGAGCGGTCAGGAGGGATTAAGGAAGAGAGGTGTCAGGAGCGATTAAAGAAGAGCGGTCAGGAGGGATTAAGGAAGAGAGGAGTCACGAGGGATTAAAGAATAGGAGTCAGGAGGGATTAAAGAATAGGAGTCAGGAGGGATTAAAGAGGACAGGAGTCATGAGGGATTATAGAAGAGGAGTCAGGAGGGATTAAAGAACAGGAGTCAGGAGGGATTAAAGAAGAGATGAGTCAGACGGGATTAAAGAAGGGAGGTGTTGAGGGATTATAAACATCCCTGATTAGAGATGCACTGCAGAATTTTTTAAATTCTAATTTTCAATTTGATTTTGTTTGTGAGTAAATCTAAGTATTATAATAAAAAAATCCCCATCAAAATCTGTAAATTTCATCTAGAGATATGTGCTTTTCATGGGCAGCATCTCAATCCACCTCATCCACCATGTCGGCCTTCCGCATCTGTGGTGGAAGGTGGCCGAGCTACAGCACTGTTTGTCAAACCATGAGGCATCCTTAAAATCAGTCTTCTCACAAAGACTTGTGTACCGTCCGAACCGTTTGGGCTGCAAAGTAACGTATAGTTCTCATGAATGCGATGGCACTCTCTGTTTTGCTTTAGGACCCCACACAAGTGTCTAAGGACTCATCTGAACTCTCTGTTTTGCTTTAGGACCCCACACAAGTGTCTAAGGACTCATCTGAACTCTCTGTTTTGCTTTAGGACCCCACACAAGTGTCTAAGGACTCGTCTGAACTCTCTGTTTTGCTTTAGGACCCCACACAAGTGTCAAAGGACTCATCTGAACTCTCTGTTTTGCTTTAGGACCCCACACAAGTGTCTAAGGACTCGTCTGAACTCTCTGTTTTGCTTTAGGACCCCACACAAGTGTCTAAGGACTCATCTGAACTCTCTGTTTTGCTTTAGGACCCCACACAAGTGTCTAAGGACTCATCTGAACTCTCTGTTTTGCTTTAGGACCCCACACAAGTGTCTAAGGACTCATCTGAACTCTCTGTTTTGCTTTAGGACCCCACACAAGTGTCTAAGGACTCATCTGAACTCTCTGTTTTGCTTTAGGACCCCACACGAGTGTCTAAGGACTCATCTGAACTCTCTGTTTTGCTTTAGGACCCCACACAAGTGTCTAAGGACTCATCTGAACTCTCTGTTTTGCTTTAGGACCCCACACAAGTGTCTAAGGACTCATCTGAACTCTCTGTTTTGCTTTAGGACCCCACACAAGTGTCTAAGGACTCATCTGAACTCTCTGTTTTGCTTCAGGACCCCACACAAGTGTCTAAGGACTCGTCTGAACTCTCTGTTTTGCTTTAGGACCGCACACAAGTGTCTAAGGACTCGTCTGAACTCTCTGTTTTGCTCTTCATGGTGCCGCTTGCTTGGTGGTGTCCCTTGCTTATGGGTGTTGCAGACTCTGGGGCCTTTCAGAACAGGTGTATATATACTGAGATCATGTGACAGATCATGTGACACTTACATTGCACACAGGTTAACTTTATTTAACTAATTATGTGACTTCTGAAGGTAATTGGTTGCACCAGATCTTTTTTAGGGGCTTCATAGCAAAGGGGGTGAATACATATGCACACACCACTTTTCATTCTTATTTGTTGAATTATTTTAAACAAGTATATTTTTTCATTTCACTTCACCAATTTGGACTATCTTGTGTATGTCCATTACATTAAATCCAAATAAAAATCTATTCAAATTAGAGGTTGTAATGCAACAAAATAGGAAAAATGCCAAGGGGGATGAATACTTTTGCAAGGCACTATAGGTCCTGGATGGCAGAAAGCTTTGCCAAATGCACTGGGCCGAATCCCCTCTGTAGAGCCTTACGGTCAGATGCCGAGCATTCGCCATACCAGGCCATGAACGAACCGGTCAGGATGCTCTTGATTGTGCAGCTGTATAACTTTTTGAGGATCTGGGGACCCATGCCAAATGAGGGGGAAAAGGTGTTGTCTTGCACTCTTCATGACTGTCTTGGTATGTTTGGACCATAATAGTTTGTTGGTGATGTTGACACCAAGGAACTTGAAACTCTCGACCTGCTCCACTACAGTCCTGTTGATGTTAATGGCGGCCTTTTCGGCCCTCCTTTTCCTGTTGTCCACGATCAGCTTCTTTGTCTTGATCACATTGAGGGAGAGGTCGTTGTCCTGGCACCACACTGCCATGTCTCTGACCTCCTTCCTATAGGTTGTCTTGTCATTATCTTTGATCAGGCCTACCACTGTATTGTCAGCAAACTTAATGATGTTGTTGGAGTCATGCTTGGTCATGCAGTCGTGGGTGAACAGGGAGTACAGGAGGGAACTAAGCACACCCTCCTGAGGGGCCCCTGTGTTGAGGATCAGCATGGCAGATGGGCTGCTGCCTACACTCACCACCTGGGGGCGGCCCATCAGGAAGTACAAGATCCAGTTGCAGAGGGAGGTGTTTAGTTCCAGGGTCCTTTGCTTAGTGATGAGCTTTGTGGGCACTATGGTGTTGAACGCTGAGCTGTAGTCAATTAACAGCATTCTCACATAGGTGTTCCTTTTGTCCAGGTGGGAAAGGGCACTATGGAGTGCGATTGAGATTGCGCCATCTGTAGCTCTGTTGAGTCAGTATGCGCATTGGAGTGGGTCTGATGTGAATCATGACCAGCCTTTAAAAAGCACTTCATGGCTACTGACGTGAGTGCTACGGGGTAGTAGTAATTTAGGGAGGTTACCTTCGCGTTCTTGGGCACAGGGACTATGGTGGTCTGTTTGAAACATGTAGGTGTTACAGACTCGGTCAAGGAGAGATTGAAAATGTCAGTGAAGACACTTGCCAGTTGGTCGAGCATACTCAGAGTACACTTCCTGGTAATCCATATGGCCCCACGCCCTTGTGAATGTTGATCTGTTTAAAGGTCTTCCTCACAGTGGCTACGGAAAGCATGATCACACAGTCTTCCCGGAACAGCTGATGCTCTCATGCATGCTTCAGTTTTGCTTGCTTGAAGTGAGCATAAAAGGTATTTAGCTCTTCTCGTAGGCTTGTGTGGGGCTGAGCAGCTCGCGGCTGCGTTTCCCTTTGAGGTCCGTAATAGTTTGCAAGCCCTGCCACATCCGGACAAGCTTCAGAGCCGGTGTAGTAGGATTCAATCTTAGTCCTGTATTGACTCTTTGCCTGTTTGATAGTTTGTTTGAGGGCATAGCGGGATTTCTTATAAGCGTCCAGATAAGTATCCCACTCCTTGAAAGGGGCAGGTCTAGCCTTTAGCTTAGTGCGGATGTTGCCTGTAATCCATGGCTTCTGGTTGGGATATGTACGCACGGTCGGCTGTATGGACTACATCGTTGATGCACTTATTGATGAAGCCAGTAACTAAGGTGGTATACTCCTCTATGCCATCGGATGAATCCTGGAACATATTCAAGTCTGTGCTAGCAAAACAGTCCTGTAGCGTAGTCCTCTGACCATTTCCGAAATTGAGCGAGTGACTGGTACTTCCTGCTTTAGTTTTTGCTTGTAAGCAGGAATCAGGAGGATATAATTATGGTCAGATTTGCCAAATGAAGGGTGAGCTTTGTATGTGTATCTGTGTGTGGAGTAAAGGTGGTGTAGAGTTTTTTTCCCTCTGGTTACACATGTGACATACTGATAGAAATGAGGTAAAATGGACTTAAATTTGCCTGCATTAAAGTCCCCGGCCACTAGGAGTGCCGCTTCTGGATGAGCATTTTCATGTTTGCTTATGGCCTTATTAGTGCCAGCATTGGTTTGTGTTGGTAAGTAGACGGCTATGAATAATATAGATGAAACCTCTCTTGGTAGATAGTGTGGTCTACAAGCTTATTATGAGGTACTCTACCTCAGGCGAGTAATACATCGAGACTTCTTTAATATTAGACATCCCGCACTAGCTGTTATTGACAAATAGACACACACCCCCACCCCCCGTCTTACCAGACGTAGCTGTTCTGTCCTGCCGATGCACAGAGAACCCAGCCAGCTCTACATTATTTGTGGCATCGTTAAGCCATGATTCAGTGAAACATAAGTTATTACAATTGTTTATGTCCCGTTGGTAGGATAGTCTCCAACAGAGATCATCCAATTTATTCTCCAATGATTGCACTTTGGCCAATAAAACGGATGGTAGAAGCGGGTTACCCACTCACCGATAAATTCTCATAAGAATGACTGGGATTTGATCCTGGTCTCGGAGAAACAATATATCCTTCGCGTCGGACTCATTAACGAACAAATCTTTGTCCTGTTCAAGTTGAGTAATCGCTGTTCTGATCTCCAGAAGCTCTTTTCTGTCATAAGAGATGGTAGCAGAAACTTTATGTCCAAAATGAGCTACAAACAATGCGAAAAACAAATGTAATAGCACAGTTGGTTAGGAGCCAATAAAACAGCAGCCATTCCCTCTGGTGCCATTATATTAATGAAATCATCAGCTGTCCGGGTGGCCGGTCTCAGACATTCCAGATGTGGAGGTCCTGGGCTGGCCTAGTTACACGTAGTCGGTTGGATGTACTGCCAAATTCTCTAAGCCCCGGCTTATTGTAGAGAAATAAACATTATATTCTCTGGCAACCGCTCTGGTGGACATTCCTTCAGTCAGCATGCCAATTGCACGCTCCCTCAAAACTTGAGACGTCTGTGGCATTTGTTGTGTGACAAAACTGCACGTTTTAGAGTGGCCTTTTATTGTCCCCAGCGCAAGGTGCACCTGTGTATTGATAATGCTGTTTAATCAGCTTCTTGATATGCCACACCTGTCAGGTGGATGGATTATATTGGCTAAAGGAGAAATGCCCACTAACAGGTATGTAAACAAATTTGTGCACAACATTTTAGAGAAATACATTTTTTGTGTATATGGAACATTTGTGGGATCTTTATTTCAGCTCATGAAACATGGGACCAGCACTTTACATGTTAGATTTATATTTTTGTTCAGTATATTTGCTTAAAACTCACAGGCCACTGATAGCCAGTTGAGTAGTGGTTTAACGTTTCTCCTCTGGAGAGGAAGCCATGGACTTCAGAGGGATGTGTCTTGCCTCTCCTGGTTGAATATAGTTGAGTTTTGGTTGAACCACTCAGAGACCACACTTTTAATATAACCATGGTGACATGTTTATGGTTATCAGACCATGGACAGGCCTTGGTGTGTGTGTGTGT
>NC_068454.1:13452823-13485323 GCF_023373465.1 Oncorhynchus keta
TTAACACAGCGTGCATCCAACCCAACCAAGCCACACTGCTTCTTAACACAGCGTGCATCCAACCCAACCAAGCCACACTGCTTCTTAACACAGCGTGCATCCAACCCAACCAAGCCACACTGCTTCCTAACACAGCGTGCATCCAACCCAACCAAGCCACACTGCTTCTTAACACAGCGTGCATCCAACCCAACCAAGCCACACTGCTTCTTAACACAGCATGCATCCAACCCAACCAAGCCACACTGCTTCTTAACACAGCGTGCATCCAACCCAACCAAGCCACACTGCTTCTTAACACAGCGTGCATCCAACTCAACCGTAGTCACTTTATTTATACAATGCAATGTCCGATGTTTGGTTTAGTTGTCACCCAAATGTTTATCACTGCGCTTTCAACCATTTAAAAGCACAGCATTGATCAAATGGGAAATACATGTCAGATATGTTGTTTATTTATACAACAGATGAATGTGTTATCACTGTGTTTCATCTAATAGCAGAACCAAATGACCTGGAATGCAGGTGAGATTACATTAAAAGCACATGGTGCAAGATATCATAGATAATTACAGCAATTGTGAAGATCTCTACAGACCTGCAACGAGCTATGCATTCAATCTTGAACATACACACTTTATATGATTACATGACAAGACATTTATTTTTACAGTAACCTCAAAATGTGGCCATGGACGTGATAACCATTTTAAGGTTGAATGCTACATTAGTTTGTAAGATGGCCTTAACTTTAGGCTATTTACTGGATTACAAATGCTGTATTTAATTGTGTTTGGTTGAGAACGCAACCAAATTGAACATTTATAGGAAATTGGTCTGAGCCACTGGCTTCAACCCATTCTAAGCAGAAGATGCATCTCCTTCAAATGTTGATATTTGGTTGCGTTGACAACCAAACACATTTAAATATCCCTAAATATCATTACATTTTAAATCAACCAGAGCTTGAAATCCTAGGCCTATGTATTGCCTATGTTTTTGTTGAATCCTGGGTTAAACTAAAGCAATAACTGTTGATGACTTTACAAATGCTATAGATGTCTAATTAGCATCATTGATGATATACAGAATGGTCACATTTCATTTGCTCTGTTTAACCTGCCCTACTTCATTTTTAAGTGGAGATCCCTCAACAATCATTCTCATTGGTAATAGTCAGTGAAAAATGTCATAGCGAAGAAGGGCTTGGTTAAAACCCTGGATGGGACACCAAAGGGTAGCTGTAGATACATCCTCTCTCCAGTAGGAGGTGCTGCACAGCCTGTTGTTGTTTTTTCTGATAGTGGATATAACGTTGAAGATCTGACATTGTTTTAAAGGTACAAGTTCAACATATTTTTTATACAAGGTTTGTTTATGTTGAAATGTGGTTAACATGATGACATAATCCCGTGGTTGGAATTTCACCCAAAAAATTCAAACTTTAAGTTGACAACTTTTTTTCCCCAAATCCAATGAATTGTCCAAGTGGATTCCACGTCACAATACGTTGACAAATTGCGTTGAAACAACGTTGATTCAACCAGTTTGTGCCCAGTGGGATGTTACTTTAGAGAAAAACAAATTTTGCAAAAATCTGACTGGCACAGAGGAAATTAGAAAAGCGGAGCAGAGGGAGTGAGAAAGGGAAGGAGGGAAAGAAAGAGAGCAATAGAGAGATGTAAGTAGAGAGAGAGACCTGGGACAGTCCCCACAGTAGCAGCCTTGGTAACAGGCTGGTGGTGACAGGACCTTAGGGCTCTGGGGTGTCCCTCGACAATGCCTGTTTAGACACCATGATAAGCACCTGGGCCTTAGAAGAACAACTTCCTCACCACACACACACACACACACACACACACACACACACACACACACACACACACACACACACACACACACACACACACACACACACACACACACACACACACACACACACACACACACACACATACACACATACACACACACATACAAACACACACACACACAGAGTTCTCCAGAGAGATCTACAGACTACTACAGTTTCCAGTGGTATCCATGGAGACCCTCAGGGATTCCAGATTCCTCCAGGTAGGCAATCTGATAGAGATAAAGAGAGAGATTGAGCGAGAGAAAGAGAGATAGATAGATAGATAGATAGATAGATAGATAGATAGATAGATAGATAGATAGATAGATAGATAGATAGATAGATAGATAGATAGATACCAATTTACCATATAACACATCATGTTTAACGGCATTAGGCCTAACTCCATGTCACTGTAACCATTATGTTGACTGTGGTAAATGGATTACGGCGGGATTCATGTTTTAAGGGGCATTACCTGATAGGCCTTATTGGTGTGACTTTTGTAGTTACTACTGGTTGGGTTCCGTTTACACATTGCCATGAGTGGTTTTGTTTGAAATAGCATGCTGTATAGCCTACAGTCTGCCACTGGCCTGGGTATAGTTGGTTACACAAATTATTTGGTTTTACTACACGGCAGACAGAGAGGGAGGACACTTGCATGCTCTATGAGCACAACCCAGTGGCCAAAATATGAACTGCATGAGAGTCCAACCACTGCTCTCCAACTAGGCTACTGGGGTAGGAGATTCTGTCAATGGCTTTAGTTTAGTAGTCAGGTCAAATGGATTTAGTTTAGTAGACAGGTCAAATGGCTTTAGTTTAGTAGACAGGTCAAATGCCTTTAGTTTAGTAGACAGGTCAGATGGCTTTAGTTTAGTAGACAGGTCAAATGCTTTAGTTTAGTAGACAGGTCAACTGGCTTTAGTTTAGTAGACAGGTCAAATGCTTTAGTTTTAGTAGACAGGTCAAATGCTTTAGTTTAGTAGACAGGTCAAATGCTTTAGTTTAGTAGACAGGTCAGATGGCTTTAGTTTAGTAGACAGGTCAAATGGCTTTAGTTTAGTAGACAGGTCAAATGCTTTAGTTTAGTAGACAGGTCAACTGGCTTTAGTTTAGTAGACAGGTCAAATGCTTTAGTTTAGTAGACAGGTCAAATGGCTTTAGTTTAGTAGACAGGTCAAATGCTTTAGTTTAGTAGACAGGTCAAATGGCTTTAGTTTAGTAGACAGGTCAAATGCTTTAGTTTAGTAGACAGGTCAAATGGCTTTAGTTTAGTAGACAGGTCAAATGGCTTTAGTTTAGACAGGTCAAATGCTTTAGTTTAATTGACAGGTCAGATGGCTTTAGTTTAGTAGATGGTTTAAATGTTTTAGTTTAGTAGACAGGTCAAATGCTTTAGTTTAGTAGATAGGTCAAATGCTTTAGTTTAGTAGACAGGTCAAATGCTTTAGTTTAGTAGACAGGTCAAATGCTTTAGTTTAGTAGACAGGTCAAATGCTTTAGTTTAGTAGACAGGTCAAATGCTTTAGTTTAGTAGACAGGTCAACTGGCTTTAGTTTAGTAGACAGGTCAACTGGCTTTAGTTTAGTAGACAGGTCAAATACTTTAGTTTAGTAGACAGGTCAAATGCTTTAGTTTAGTAGACAGGTCAAATGGCTTTAGTTTAGTAGACAGGTCAGATGGCTTTAGTTTAGTAGACAGGTCAAATGCTTTAGTTTAGTAGACAGGTCAAATGGCTTTAGTTTAGTAGACAGGTCAAATGCTTTAGTTTAGTAGACAGGTCAACTGGCTTTAGTTTAGTAGACAGGTCAAATGGCTTTAGTTTAGTAGACAGGTCAAATGCTTTAGTTTAGTAGACAGGTCAACTGGCTTTAGTTTAGTAGACAGGTCAAATGCTTTAGTTTAATTGACAGGTCAGATGGCTTTAGTTTAGTAGATGGGTCAAATGTTTTAGTTTAGTAGACAGGTCAAATGCTTTAGTTTAGTAGATAGGTCAAATGCTTTAGTTTAGTAGACAGGTCAAATGCTTTAGTTTAGTAGACAGGTCAAATGCTTTAGTTTAGTAGACAGGTCAAATGCTTTAGTTTAGTAGACAGGTCAAATGCTTTAGTTAGTTTAGTAGACAGGTCAAATGGCTTTAGTTTAGTAGACAGGTCAAATGGCTTTAGTTTAGTAGACAGGTCAAATGCTTTAGTTTAGTAGACAGGTCAAATGCTTTAGTTTAGTAGACAGGTCAAATGCTTTAGTTTAGTAGACAGGTCAAATGGCTTTAGTTTAGTAGACAGGTCAAATGGGCATGTTAATGGTCTTTATGGGGATTTGTTTATATTTATTGTCAGTCTAACTAGTCCTGGTAACGATGCTTCATGGGTGACAGTTGTTGATGTGTTCAGAGGGTCCTCCCTGGTTCAAGCCCAGGTTGGGGCAAGGGGAGGGACTGAAGCAAAACTGTTACATCTACACTGTGATAAAGGGATTATGCTGGGGCTATGCAAAGCCATGCAGAGGTACTCATGTCACAGAACAGGTTGGACTGCTTGTGTCCTTCTTGCTGAGATGTCATTCGCTGCCGGATGAGTGGCTGTGCTGGTGGCAGCGATGCACATGTAGGACTATGCATGCAGTCTGCTGCTCGAACGCATCACAGTGAACTGCATCTGACAGCTTGTCAAGTTGGGGGAAAAAAAAAGACCAAACACAGATGAGGGAAAACCAGACCCGCTGGGTTTCCACAAGCCCAGAGTCACCTGCATCCACCCGATAGAGGAGAAGGGAAAGGAAGGAGAGATATTTCGTTGTGGCCGTCCCGCTCAAAGCTCGCATGTATGAAAGGATAATGTTTTTGTTTTAATGTCCGGGATGATTATGTAGATATTGAAATATGCAACAAAAAAACACACTGCTTCGTTGTATTTTTCACCGCGACTGGGGCCATGAATTCGGCAGAGCAGACGGTCACTTGACTGATCACACTAGGGGTGCTGGAATCACTGAAAAAGAACATTTCGGATCCCGAGGCATTTCTCCAGACCTCCCTCAAAGATGGGGTTGTCTTGTGCAGACTGCTGGAGAGACTGAGCCCGGGCTCCACTGACAAAGTAAGGGCAGAACTGCCGTTTGTCTTCCCCTCATCGGCGCACCTATGCCTCCGCAAAAGTGACATGACGCGATTGATCACCTCGCTTTTCTGTGCCAACTGGTCCATGAAGAGATTATTTTGTAGGTCACGAGAACGTGGATTATTGTCCCTAAAAACAGTACCAAATGATGGCACATATGTCAGTAGTTTTACGCGTGTGATAGATAGGCTATAGGACCTAGAGACAGACAGAGCAGACCGTTCGCTCTGGCCGATGCTTGTCATCTCTTCTTTGCGCAAATTATCAGTACCCTTTGTAGATTCTTAAAACAAACGTTTTTTTTACAAACTAAGTATTATCTTCACGAACTCTATGGTTTGGGAGTGGTGTAGCCTGTGGTTTATTTAGGGGGGGTGGGACAGACAGCAGAAAAGGACACAGATAGGCTACAGATGCGTTGTGAGATTGGAATCCAAAGCGCACCACGCTGCATTACGTTAATGTACATGATCTAAAGGCCTCTAGCCTATGGCCTAGTTCTATGTATGTTTGACAGTGACACATATGACTCGGATCAACAGCTGGAGATGAGGGTAGACAGAAACCACAAGAGCGAAATCAAAAGCGCACAGACAGGGACCCTCTCCACACTTAAAGCAACAGTGCGGTATTTGTAATGTATGTCTATCAACACCAAAACCTCCACTCAGTAAAGCCTTGTACTGTATTGTGTAGCTTTTTAGACGGATTGGACAGGTTGGGCGTTCCCTTGGCAACCAAACGGCTCTCTGACAACAGACTAGCCTAGTGCTGTCTGGACAGTGGCCACATCTGGGAGAGAGAGACACCTAATATCACCTTATAGGAGAACATCACCTATAGCCCAATCTAACAGGGTTCAGCCCAACCATTGATTCTGTTCTTATGGTCCGATAGATAGATTGGTTATTATCTGCCCCTGATGGCCACCTGATGAGGTATTGGTCACAGCTACAAAGGAGGGTAAAGAGTGATGTGCACTGTTCTGTTTTTAAAATATCAAACAGTGAGAGTGAAAGTAGCACCGGAGACTTACCCTAAACGGGGTTCTATTCAAATCCCAATACACCCCTCCCCATACACAGATACCTCACTCTTTCCCTTTGTTGAGCCCACCCCTATCTTTATTCATGTCTTGTTTAGTCTGATGCTTTGTTTTGACTCTTGTTTGGTTGTTTTTCTTTTTAATTTCTATAATTGTAAAGCAACTTTGGGTCCTTGAAAATAGCTATATAAGTCCCATGTGTTATTGTTATTAAGTCCACCCTCTAGGAAAATATGTACTTTCTATTATATTCTGTTCATTATAATCTATTCTGTTCGGTTATATTCTATTCTGTTTTGTTTGGTTATATTGTAATATATTCTGTTCCGTTTGGTTATTGTCACGATCGTCGTATGGAGTAGACAGACCAAAGCGCAGCGTGGTTAGAATTCTTTCTTCTTTATTTGAAGGAAGAACACGAAGAACACTTAAACTAAACAAACCGATAAGACGACCGCGACTGCTAACGAAACACTGCTCTAACGTGCAACATAACAGACAATAACCCACGAAATACCCAGAGAAGATGGCTGCTTAAATATGGTTCCCAATCAAAGACAACGATAAACACCTGCCTCTAATTGAGAACCAATCTAGGAAACCATAGACATTTATAAACACCTAGATGATAAACAACCCATAAACCTACAAAACCCATAGACAGTACAAAAACACATACATCACCCATGTCACACCCTGACCTAACCAAAACAATGAAGAAAACAAAGAATATTCAGGTCATGGCGTGACAGTTTATATATTATAATCTATTCAGTTATGTTTGGTTATAATCTATTCTGTTTTGTTTGGTTATATTATAATCTATGTTCTGTTTGGTTATAATCTATTCTGTTTTGTTTGGTTATAGTATAATCTATGTTCTGTTTGGTTATAATCTATTCTGTTCTGTTTGGTTATAATCTATTCTGTTTTGTTTGGTTATAATCTATTCTGTTTTGTTTGGTTATATTATAATCTATGTTCTGTTTGGTTATAATATATTCTGTTCTGTTTGGTTATAATCTATTCTGTTTTGTTTGGTTATATTATAATCTATGTTCTGTTTGGTTATAATCTATTCTGTTTTTTTGGTTATATTATAATCTATGTTCTGTTTGGTTATAATCTATTCTGTTCTGTTTGGTTATAATCTATTCTGTTTTGTTTGGTTATATTATAATCTATGTTCTGTTTGGTTATAATCTATTCAGTTATGTTTGGTTATAATCTATTCAGTTATGTTTGGTTATAATCTATTCTGTTTTGTTTGGTTATATTATAATCTATGTTCTGTTTGGTTATAATCTATTCTGTTTTGTTTGGTTATATTATAATCTATGTTCTGTTTGGTTATAATCTATTCTGTTCTGTTTGGTTATAATCTATTCTGTTTTGTTTGGTTATAATCTATTCTGTTTTGTTTGGTTATATTATAATCTATGTTCTGTTTGGTTATAATATATTCTGTTCTGTTTGGTTATAATCTATTCTGTTTTGTTTGGTTATATTATAATCTATGTTCTGTTTGGTTATAATCTATTCTGTTTTTTTGGTTATATTATAATCTATGTTCTGTTTGGTTATAATCTATTCTGTTCTGTTTGGTTATAATCTATTCTGTTTTGTTTGGTTATATTATAATCTATGTTCTGTTTGGTTATAATCTATTCTGTTCTAAAAGGTTATAATCTATTCTGTTTTGTTTGGTTATATTATAATCTATGTTCTGTTTGGTTATAATCTATTCTGTTCTGTTTGGTTATAATCTATTCTGTTTTGTTTGGTTATATTATAATCTATGTTCTGTTTGGTTATAATCTATTCTGTTCTGTTTGGTTATAATCTATTCTGTTTTGTTTGGTTATATTATAATCTATGTTCTGTTTGGTTATAATCTATTATGTTCTGTTTGGTTATAATCTATTCTGTTTTGTTTGGTTATATTATAATCTATGTTCTGTTTGGTTATAATCTATTCTGTTCTGTTTGGTTATAATCTATTCTGTTTTTTGGTTATATTATAATCTATGTTCTGTTTGGTTATAATCTATTGTGTTTTGTTTGGTTATAGTATAATCTATGTTCTGTTTGGTTATAATCTATTGTGTTTTGTTTGGTTATATTATAATCTATGTTTTGTTCTGTTACATTCTTTCATATTCTGTTCTGTTATATTTTATTCTGTTCTGTTTTGTTTGGTTATATTCTATTATATTCTATTCTGTTTGGTTATATTATATTATATTATGTTATGTTCTGTTATATTCTATTCTGTTCTGTTTGGTTGTATTCTATTCTGTTCTGTTTGGTTATAATCTATTATATTCTATTCTGTTTGGTTATATTATATTATATTATGTTCTGTTATATTCTATTCTGTTCTGTTTGGTTATATTCTATTATGTTCTGTTTGGTTATAATCTATTATATTCTATTCTGTTTGGTTATATTATATTATATTATGTTGTGTTATATTCTATTCTGTTCTGTTTGGTTATAATCTATTATATTCTATTCTGTTTGGTTTATTATATTATATTCTATTCTGTTTGGTTATATTATATTATATTATGTTATGTTATATTCTATTCTGTTCTGTTTGGTTATAATCTATTATATTCTATTCTGTTTGGTTATAATCTATTATATTCTATTCTGTTTGGTTATATTATATTATATTATGTTATATTCTATTCTGTTCTGTTTGGTTATAATCTATTATATTCTATTCTGTTTGGTTATATTATATTATATTATGTTATATTCTATTCTGTTCTGTTTGGTTATAATCTATTATATTCTATTCTGTTTGGTTATATTATATTGTATTCTATTCTGTTTGGTTATATTATATTATGTTATGTTATATTCTATTCTGTTCTGTTATATTCTATTCATTTGTATACTATTATATTCTGTAACTGCATGGACTAGACTGTTACAGGCCTAGGTCAATACTCTGGTATTAGATCTATACTTCCAATGTTTCAGCAGTGCTATATTTTGTTTGGGATTATATCTCATGGCAGTTCATGTAGCCATATGGTTATAGACTGGGAGATAAAGTGTGACGTCAGATCTAATTCAAGATTCATAGGCTGTATTACATCCATTCACATTGTCAGTGTGGTTAGTTTCACCTATTTATTTCCCACCCGTTATTTTATAGGCTGTTTTGTTGTTGGTGGGAGAGACACATTTCATCCATTCCGCCTCTATGTTCACAGAGGAGTCGCCAGCGTCACCCCCTCACTCATCCTGTGTGTTGTTGAAAGCTCACTGAGCTCCCATTCGCCAACGTCATTTCTCTCAATCCAATGCCTTCTTCCCTGCTAGAGGATTTGTATTTTGCAGCTGGCCTATTGTAGAAGCAAGCCAAGAAGAGGGAATGTGGGCTTCTCATCCAAATCAAAAAGCGCACAAGACTCTAGAGCTTCAAATAGAATAATAAAAAATAAATATCAAAAATTCGTGTTTCTCATGTGCATTTCTGTTCTCCCAGATCTACCAAGAACCGAAGAACGACGGCGACCGCTTGAGCTTTCGAGTTTCTCAAAGGTTGCACTTCGTTTCGCGTCGAGGTAAGTTCTCCGTAAAATAACCCCACAAACACAACATTAATACGAAAGATATGTGACAGAAATTACGTTAAATGTTATTTAATATCCAGCGTGAGACAAAGACAATGTGGGGGAGGCTGGACTGCGAGCCTAGAACAATCACACACTACCGGGTGTGAAACTGCCTTGATTGCCGCCTGCACTGAAATGACCCATCCGAGATCGTAACAATGTAACAATCATTTTGCATTTCTCTGACGCCATTCTTTAAAACTTTAACAGTCAATGTAACATTCTTGTAAGTAGGCTTCAAGCACAGATAGTTTGTAGTTGTGTGATACATTTTGATAATCGGGCTATCAGACCTTGCTTGACATTATGTAAATTGTTGTCTTTCTGCCCCAATAGTGCGTGGCGTTGCTCTTTTGTCCCCCATTCTTGATTTTGAAACTCGAACTAGGTAACCAGATACCCGCAAGCGAGAATTATGCTTTGGGCAATTAATAAATCCTAGTTGTTGTCAGAATGTGTGGTCTTCAAACTGACTATCTGTTGTCCCACATAGGAAGTATTCATTCTCCCTCATTAATTGTTATTGGGATGTTTTGGTATTTTTTTCCTACATCAACACCCAATGCTGTCAATTATATCACAGAGACTTTGACTAAATGATTAGGGTTGAACGATCTGATTCTAAATCTGTGGTTTGAGGACAATTATTTTTTATTTAACCTTTATTTAACTCAGTTAAGAACAAATTCTTAATTACAATGACTTGTAAAGCCCCCCTGGCCAAACCCTCCCCAAAACCAGACGATTCTGGGCCAATCGTCCGGGTCCGCAATTGTGTGCCGCCCTATAGGACTCCCGATCACGGCCGGTTGTGATATAGCTCGGGACCGAACCAGGGTCTGTAGTGATGCCTCTAGCACTGAGATGCAGTGCCTTAGACCGCTGCACCACTCTGGAGCTTAAAGCTTATCTAGAGTGAGCTGAGGACACACACACACACACACACACACACACACACACACACACACACACACACACACACACACACACACACACACACACACACACACACACACACACACACACGCACAGAGAGAGAGAGTTTGGTACTGTGTCATTGCATAGAGGAGTCATTGAACCCCCCCAGTCTGGACAAAACCGCTCAGTGTTCATCTTCACCGCTGACTCTCCCCACTAACACTGCAGGAGGAGAGGGAGCGAGGAGAGGAGATGAGAGTAGGAGGAGGGAGATGAGAGTAGGAGGATGGGAGGAGAGGAGGTAGGAGGATGGGAGAGAGAGAGAGAGAGAGAGAGAGAGAGAGAGAGAGAGAGGGGAGATAGAGAGAGATAGAGAGAGAGAGGGGGAGAGAGGGGAGAGAGAGAGAGAGAGAGGGAGAGAGGGGGAGATAGAGAGAGAGAGAGAGAGAGAGGGGGGGTTATAGAGAGAGAGAGGGGGAGAGAGAGAGAGAGAGAAAGAGAGAGAGATAAGAGGGAGAGAGATAGAGGGATAGAGAGGTTATATTAGAGATGAGAGAGAGAGAGGGAGAGAGAGAGAGAGAGAGAGAGAGAGAGAGAGAGAGATAGAGAGAGAAGAAGAGAGAGAGAGAGAGAGAAAGAGAGGGAGAGAGATAGAGAGAGAGAGAGAGAGAGAGAGAGAGATAGAGAGAGGAGGGAGAGAGAGAGAGGGGGAGAGAGATATAGAGAGGAGGAGAGAGAGAGAGGAGAGAGAGAGAGAGAGAGAGAGAGAGAGAGAGAGAGAGAGAGAGGGTTAGATTCAATTTTCTAATGATCATCAGTGCAATAGAATGGCTATGGGATGGCTATGGGATGGCTATGGGATGAGCTATGGGATAGGAGATCTTCAATTTACCAGACATCCATCCCTTGCCTAAAGACCAAGGCACCCTTTTGGAATAGGTTTAATTTATTTAGAAAAGTAATCATTTGATTTGGCTTATCACTGATGCATTATAACTGCATATTCATTGAGACAGAATAACATTCTGGAATAAAGATTAGATACAGAGCACTAATTAATCTGAGAATAGACTGTCTACAGAGAGAGAGAGAGATCAGAGAAAGAGAGGGAGAGATCCCTAGGGATGAGATATGATAGACTGAGATGTTTGAGGATCTAATTCAGATTCACTGATTCCAATCATCAAAGGCTTGTTTCAGGAGTCCCACCCGTTAGGCTGTTTCTTGTTGAAAGACAGCATCCATCCCCTCTAGTTCAAGTGAAAGAGAGGGTCCCTCAGGTGTTGTTGACCAGAGAGGAACTCTCACATAGCCCTTCAACATGTAATGTTTGAGGTATAGAATCTGATTCCAGCGACAAGACTCTAGAGAGAGAGAGGAAAGTCCTGGGATGTTTCTGTGATTTCTGCTCTCCAGAACCGAGAGAGAGAGAGAGAGAGGTTGACAGGGTTCTCCGAGAATAACCCCAGGAACTCAACATTAGGAGCAGAAAGATATGTAAGCGTTAGAGTTATTTAATATAGATCTGAGAAGTAGGGGGGAGAGAGAGAGAGAGAGGGTGGAGAGGATGGGAGAAGGAGAGAGAACAGAGAAGGAGATGAAGTAGGAGGAGGGGGAGATGGGTAGGAGGAGGAGAGAGAGAAGAGGATCAGAGAGAGGAGAGGGAGAGAGAGAGGAGAGGGGAGATTTTGAGAGAGGAGGAGGAGAAGAGAGAGAGGAGGGGGAGGAGAGGAGATGAGAGTAGGAGGAGATGGATGAGAATAGGAGAGTAGAGAGAGAGGAGGGAGAGTAGGAGGAGAGAGAGAGAGTAGGGGGAGAGACAGTAGATGAGAGAGAGAGAGGGGGAGGAGAGAGGGAGAGAGAGAGAGGTTCGAGAGAGTTACAGATGAGTTTTGTAACCTGAGAATTTAAGAGGCAAGTCAGTTAGAGAGGAGAGGAATTCTTATTTTCAGATGAGGAGAGTAGGAACAGTGGAGAACTGCCTGAGAGAGGGAGGTGAGAGGAGATGGATGGAGGGGGAGAGGAGGGAGGGAGGTAGAGAGAGAGGAGGAGCTAGAGATGGATGGAGAGAGGGAGAGAGAGAGATGGAGAGAGAGAAGAGATGGAGGGGAGATAGAAAGGAGGGAGGAGGGAGCGAGAGAGAGAGAGGAGGGGTTAGAGATGGGAGGGAGGTAGAGATGGAGGGAGGGGTAGAGATGGAGGAGAGAGGGGAGAGATGGAGGGGGGTAGAGAATGGATGGGAGGGAGCGTAGAGATGGAGGGAGGGAGGAGAGATGGAGGGGGGAGATAGAGATGGAGGGAGAGAGAGGTAGAGAGGGAGGGAGAGAGAGATGGAGAGGAGGGAGAGAGAGATGGAGGGAGGGAGGTAGAGATGGAGAGGGGGGAGAGAGAGAGATGGAGAGAAAGAGAGAGAGGAGGGAGAGAGAGATAGAGATGGAGAGAGGGGGAGAGAGAGAGGGAGGGAGAGAGAGATGGAGGAGAGGAGAGAGAGATGGAGGGAGAGAGGTAGAGAGATGGAGAGAGAGAGAGGAGGTAGAGAGATGGAGGAGAGAGAGAGAGGGGAGGAGAGGAGGGAATTTTCTAATGATCATCAGTGCAATAGAATGGCTATGGGATGGATATGGGATGGCTATGGGATGGATATGGGATGGCTATCTTCAATTTACCAGCACATCCATCCCTTGCCTAAAGACCAAGGCACTCCTTTTGGAATAGGTTTAATTTATTTAGAAAAGTAATCATTTGATTTGGCTTATCACTGATGCATTATAACTGCATACATTGAGACAGAATAACACTGGAATAAAGATGCTCAGCATTTCTCAATAATGGTCCTGATACAGTTTGGCTTTTTGCCCGAGCACTAACACACCTGATTCCAATCATCAAAGGCTTGAATCAGGTGTCTCAGAGCTAGGGCAAAAAGTTAAATGTGCGACCTTTAGGGTCCCTAGGACCAGGATTGAGGAACACTGTACATAAACATGCATGTTTGAGGTTGGACTGATTCCAAACGGACTGCTTGTCTCACTCTGAGTCCTGGGATGTTTCTGTGATGAGCCTCCCAGGTGTGCACTTGTCCCCTCCTTCAGACAGGCAGACATGGAACTCCTCACAGCAGCCCTCATACTGTAACCATGTTTCCTTATAATCTGCTTAAGCGAGGGGAGGAGAGTAGGAAAGGAGATGGGAGATGGAGGGAGATGAGAGTAGAGGAGGAGGAGAAGAGGGAGATGAGAGAGGAGATGGGATGAAGGAGGTAAAGTAGAAGAAGAGGAGATGAGAGTAGGAGGATGGGAGGAGGTAGAGAGTGGAGGAGAGGATGAGATGAGGAGTAGGAGGATGGGAGGAGAGGAGGAGAGTAGTAGGAGATGGAGGGAGGAGGAAGAGAGGAGGAGGATGGGAGGAGAGTAGAGATGGAGTAGGAGGAGAGGAGAGAGAGTAGGGAGATGGAGGAGGGAGATGAGATGGAGGAGGAGGAGGATGAGAGGAGAGTAGGAGATGGAGGAGAGGAGAATAGAGGTAGAGATGGATGAGAGGAGAGGAGATGAGAGTAGAGGATGGAGATGGAGAGGAGATGAGAGTAGGAGGAGAGGAGAGATGGAGAGAGAGGAGGTAGGAGGAGAGGAGATGAGAGTGGAGGGAGGAGGATGGGAGGAGAGGAGGAGGTAGGAGAGTGGAGGAGAGGAGGTAGGAGGAGAGGAGGAGAGAGGGAGGAGAGGAGATGAGGAGGAGGATGGGAGGAGAGTAGGAGAGAGGACAGTAGAAGGAGAGGAGATGAGAGGGAGGAGGAGTGAGAGATGAGAGGAGAGGAGGAGAGATGAGAAGGAGGATAAAACTACAGTTTTGTTGTTTTTGTTGTAACCTATATTTAACTAGGCAAGTCAGTTAAGAACAAATTCTTATTTTCAATGACGGCCTAGGAACAGTGGGTTAACTGCCTGAGGGAGGGAGGTAGAGATGGATGGAGGGAGGGAGGGAGGGAGGTAGAGATGGAGGGAGCTAGAGATGGATGGAGGGAGGGAGGGAGGTAGAGATGGAGGGAGCTAGAGATGGAGGGAGGGGGTTATAGATGGAGGGAGGTAGAGATGGAGGGAGGTAGAGATGGAGGGAGGGAGTAGAGATGGAGGAAGGGGGTAGAGAGGGAGGGAGGTAGAGATGGAGGGAGGTAGAAATGGAGGGAGGTAGAGATGGAGGGAGGGGAGGTAGAGATGGAGGGAGGGAGGTAGATGGAGGGAGGGGGTAGAGATGGAGGGAGGTAGAGATGGAGGGAGATAGAGATGGAGGGAGGTAGAGATGGAGGGAGGTAGAGATGGAGGGAGGGAGGTAGAGATGGAGGGAGGTAGAGATGGAGGGAGGGAGGTAGAGATGGAGGGAGGGAGGTAGAGATGGAGGGAGGGAGGTGGAGGGAGGTAGAGATGGAGGGAGGGAGAGAGGGAGGGAGGGAGGTAGAGATGGAGGGAGGGAGGTAGAGATGGAGGGAGGGAGGTAGAGATGGAGGGATGGAGGTAGAGATGGAGGGAGGGAGGTAGAGATGGAGGGAGGGAGAGATGGAGGGAGGGAGGTAGAGATGGAGGAAGGAGGTAGAGATGGAGGGAGGTAGAGATGGAGGGAGGTAGAGATGGAGGGAGGGGGCAGAGATGGAGGAAGGGAGGTAGAGATGGAGGGGGTTGATGATAGAGATGGAGGGAGGTAGAGATGGAGGGAGGTAGAGATGGAGGGAGGGGGGTAGAGATGGAGGAAGGGAGGTAGAGATGGAGGGAGGGAGGTAGAGATGGAGGGATGGAGGTAGAGATGGAGGGAGGGAGAGATGGAGGAGAGAGGTAGAGATGGAGGGAGGTAGAGATGGAGGGAGGGGGTAGAGATGGAGGAAGGTAGAGATGGAGGGAGGTAGAGATGGAGGGAGGTAGGATTGAGGGATGGAGGTAGAGATGGAGGGAGGGAGAGATGGAGGGAGAGAGGTAGAGATGGAGGGAGGTAGAGATGGAGGGAGGGGGTAGAGATGGAGGACCCATGAGGTAGAGATGGAGGGAGGTAGAGATGGAGGGAGGTAGAGATGGAGGGATGGAGGTAGAGATGGAGGGAGGGAGAGATGGAGGTAGAGAGGTAGAGATGGAGGGAGGTAGAGATGGAGGGAGGGAGGTAGAGATGGAGGGATGGAGGTAGAGATGGAGAGAGGGAGGTAGAGATGGAGGGATGGAGGTAGAGATGGAGAGAGGGAGGTAGAGATGGAGAGAGGGAGGTAGAGATGGAGAGAGGGAGGTAGAGATGGAGGGAGGGAGGGAGAGAAAGGGTGAGAATGATGCACAGGGAGAAAATAAAACTACAGTATTCACAATCACTCCACAGGCCCAGTAACTCCAATCTATCAACTCCAGTCAACTACCTCTTCTTGTGCTCGCCTGCCACTTTCCTCAGTACACACTACCCTTGACAGTACTAGACAGTCATTTGTGAAGAGAGCTGTCTGTATGCTGCTGGGTTATTGTCCTAACTGCTGTGTTAGTGACTTTTATTGGTAGGCTTGGCAGGCAGTGTGACCCAGTGTCTCCACGTATTTTAGCTTTGGCACTAACACCATGTCACACACAGGAATGATGTACACACACACACACTGACTATTCTTTCTCTTGTCCCCTAGCCGTTTGAGCCCAGTGACCTGCTCCCAGGACTGAACTTCTCCAAGATACTCAGCAGTCTGGTGGCTCTGAACAAAGTGACTGCAGGTTAGTCTGAAGTAGAGGTCGACCGATTAATCAAGTTTTCATAACAATCGGACATCTTTGGACGCCGATTTTGCCGATTTTTAAAATGGTTGTATTTATTTAAGTTAAGAACACATTCTTATTTTCAATGACGGCCTAGGAACGGTGGGTTAACTGCCTTGTCCAGGGGCAGAACAACAGATTTTTACCTTGTCAGCTCGGGGATTACATCTTGCAACCTTACAGTTAACTAGTCCAACGCTCTAACCACCTGCTTTACATTGAACTCCACGAGGAGCCTGCAGTAAGTCAAGGTAAGTTGCTAGCTAGCATTAAACTTATCTTATAAAAACAATCAATCAATCAATCAATCAATCATAACCACTAGTTAACTACACATGGTTGATGATATTACTAGTTTATCTAGTGTGTCCTGCGTTGCATATAATCGATGCGGTGCGTATTCGTGATAAAGGACTGTCGTTGCTCCAACGTGTACCTAACCATAAACATCAATGCCTTTCTTAAAATCAATACACAAGTATATATTTTTAAACCTGCATATTTAGCTAAAGGAAATCCAGGTTAGCAGGCAATATTAACCAATATTAATATCTCCTCGTCATCTGAGGAAGAGTAGTCAAGATCGGAAGGAGGTAGAGATGGAGGGAGGGAGTTAGAGTGGTATGTGCCCATGTTAGGTAGCGTGGTATGTGCCCATGTTAGGTAGAGTGGTATGTGCCCATGTTAGGTAGCGTGGTATGTGCCCATGTTAGGTAGCGTGGTATGTGCCCATGTTAGGTAGAGTGGTATGTGCCCATGTTAGGTAGCGTGGTATGTGCCCATGTTAGGTAGCGTGGTATGTGCCCATGTTAGGTAGCGTGGTATGTGCCCATGTTAGGTAGCGTGGTATGTGCCCATGTTAGGCAGCGTGGTATGTGCCCATGTTAGGCAGCGTGGTATGTGCCCATGTTAGGTAGCGTGGTATGTGCCCATGTTAGGTAGAGTGGTATGTGCCCATGTTAGGTAGCGTGGTATGTGCCCATGTTAGGTAGCGTGGTATGTGCCCATGTTAGGTAGCGTGGTATGTGCCCATGTTAGGTAGCGTGGTATGTGCCCATGTTAGGCAGCGTGGTATGTGCCCATGTTAGGTAGCGTGGTATGTGCCCATGTTAGGTAGCGTGGTATGTGCCCATGTTAGGTAGCGTGGTATGTGCCCATGTTAGGTAGCGTGGTATGTGCCCATGTTAGGTAGCGTGGTATGTGCCCATGTTAGGTAGCGTGGTATGTGCCCATGTTAGGTAGCGTGGTATGTGCCCATGTTAGGTAGCGTGGTATGTGCCCATGTTAGGTAGCGTGGTATGTGCCCATGTTAGGTAGCGTGGTATGTGCCCATGTTAGGTAGCGTGGTATGTGCCCATGTTAGGTAGCGTGGTATGTGCCCATGTTAGGTAGCATGGTATGTGCCCATGTTAGGTAGCGTGGTATGTGCCCATGTTAGGCAGCGTGGTATGTGCCCATGTTAGGTAGCGTGGTATGTGCCCATGTTAGGTAGCGTGGTATGTGCCCATGTTAGGTAGCGTGGTATGTGCCCATGTTAGGTAGCGTGGTATGTGCCCATGTTAGGTAGCGTGGTATGTGCCCATGTTAGGTAGCGTGGTATGTGCCCATGTTAGGTAGCGTGGTATGTGCCCATGTTAGGTAGCGTGGTATGTGCCCATGTTAGGTAGCGTGGTATGTGCCCATGTTAGGTAGCGTGGTATGTGCCCATGTTAGGTAGCGTGGTATGTGCCCATGTTAGGCCCAACGTGGTATGTGCCCATGTTAGGTAGCGTGGTATGTGCCCATGTTAGGTAGCGTGGTATGTGCCCATGTTAGGTAGCGTGGTATGTGCCCATGTTAGGTAGCGTGGTATGTGCCCATGTTAGGTAGCGTGGTATGTGCCCATGTTAGGTAGCGTGGTATGTGCCCATGTTAGGTAGCGTGGTATGTGCCCATGTTAGGTAGCGTGGTATGTGCCCATGTTAGGTAGCGTGGTATGTGCCCATGTTAGGTAGCATGGTATGTGCCCATGTTAGGTAGCGTGGTATGTGCCCATGTTAGGTAGCGTGGTATGTGCCCATGTTAGGTAGCGTGGTATGTGCCCATGTTAGGTAGCGTGGTATGTGCCCATGTTAGGTAGCGTGGTATGTGCCCATGTTAGGTAGCGTGGTATGTGCCCATGTTAGGTAGCGTGGTATGTGCCCATGTTAGGTAGCGTGGTATGTGCCCATGTTAGGTAGCGTGGTATGTGCCCATGTTAGGTAGCGTGGTATGTGCCCATGTTAGGCAGCGTGGTATGTGCCCATGTTAGGTAGCGTGGTATGTGCCCATGTTAATATTTATTAAATCAACTGAACACTGAATAACAAAACAGCTAAGTGAAAGAATGAAATGTCAATGAAACAGTCCTGTCTGGTGAAGACACACAACAGAAAACAATCACCCACAAAACACAGGTGGGAAAATGCTGCCTAAGTATGATTCTCAATCAGAGACAACAAACACATAGAAAAAAGAACATAGACTACCCACCCCAACTCACGCCCTGACCAGCCTAAAACAAAGACATAACAAAGGAACTAAGGTCAGAACGTGACAACCAGGTCAAATTGTGTCACTTCTCTTGCGTTCATTGCACGCAGAGTCAGTGTATATGCAACAGTTTGGGCCACCTAATTTGCCAGAATTTTACATAATTATGACATAACATTGAAGGTTGTGCAATGTAACAGGAATATTTAGACTGATGGATGCCACCCGTTAGATAAAATACACAACGGGTCCTTATTTCACTGAAAGAATAAACGTTTTGTTTACGAGATGATAGTTTCCATATTCGACCACATTAATGACCGAAGGCTCGTATTATTGTTATTGTTATTTGTTATTATTATTGTTATTGTTATTATGTTATAGTTAAGTCTATGATTTGATAGAGCAGTATGACTGAGCGACGGTAGGCAGCAGCAGGCTCGTAAACATTCATTCAAACGACACTTTAGTGCGTTTTGACAACAGCTCTTCGCTGTGCTTCAAGCATTGAGCTGTTTATGACCTCAAGCCTATCAACTCCCGAGATGAAGCTGTTGTAACCGATGTGAAATGGCTAGCTAGTTAGCTGGGTGTGCGCTAGTAGCGTTTCAAACGTCACTCGCTCTGAGACTTGGAGTAGTTGTTCCCCTTGCTCTGCATGGGTAATGATGCTTCGAGGGTGGCTGTTGTCGATGTGTTCCTGGTTCGAGCCCAGGTAGGGGCGAGGAGAGGGACGGAAGCTATACTGTTACACTGGCAATACTAAAGTGCTTATAAGAACATCCAATAGTCACAAGGTTAATGAAATACAAATGGTATAGAGGAAATAGTCCTATAATTTCTATAATAACTACAACCAAAAACTCATGTTAATCTTGGAACTCCCTCTCCCGGATCTGGGAGAATTGTCATCAACTGACACTAATTAGCATAACGCAACGGACAAAAAATATTACTAGAAAATATTCATATTCATGAAATCACAAGTGAAATATAGTGAAACACAGCTTAGTCTTTTGTTAATCCCCCTGTCATCTCAGATTTTGAAATTATGCTTTACAGCCAAATCAAGACAAGCATTTGTGTAAGTTTATCGATAGCCTAGTATAGCATTATGCAAATGAAATACTTTAAAATCATACAATGTGATTTTCTGGATTTTTGTTTTCGATTCTGTCTCTCACAGTTGAAGTGTACCTATGATAGAAATTACAGACCTATACATGCTTTGTAAGTAGGAAAACCTGCAGAATCGGCAGTGTATCAAATACTTGTTCTCCCCACTGTTTGTATCTATGTCAAATGGAGATTTGTGTGGGCTAATCTTCAGGATTCAGGCCTTCTTCAGGCCTTACTGAAGCTTCAGGCCCTCCCTTTCTTACTCTCTTTCCATAACCATACCTCTCCTCCCTTCTCTACCTCCCCCTCTCGTCTCTGCCTCCTCATCCCTCTGTCCTTTCCTCACCTCCCCCTCCCTACCTCTCATTCCACTCTCTATCTCTCCATCTCCATTTGTCCTCTTCTCTGTACCTCTTTACATTCCGCCCTCCTCCCCTCTATACCCCTCCTCCCCTCTCTACCTCCTCCTCCCCTCGCCTCCCCTCTCTCCTCCTCCCCCCTCTCTACCTCCTCCTCCCCTCTCTACCCTCTCCCCTCCTCCCCTCTCTACCTCCTCCTCCCCTCTCTACCTCCTCCTCCTCCACTCTCTACCCCTCTCCCCTCCTCTCCCTCCCCTCCCTACCTCCCCCTCCTCCCCTCTCTACCTCCTCCTCCCCTCTCTACCTCCTCATCCTCCCCTCTCTACCCCTCTCCTCCCCTCCCTACCTCCTCCTCCTCCGCTCTCTACCCCTCTCCTCCCCCTCTCTCCTCCTCCCCCTCCACCCCTCTCTACCCCTCCCCTCCTCTCTCTCCTCCTCTTTCTACCTCCTCCTCCTCCCCTCTCTACCCCTCTCCTCCCCTCTCTACCTCCTCCTCCTCCTCCCCTCTCTACCCCTCTCTACCCCTCTCCTCCCCTCTCTACCTCCTCCTCCTCCCCTCTCTACCCCTCTCCTCCCCTCTCTACCTCCTCCTCCCCTCTCTACCCCTCTCCTCCCCTCTCTACCCCTCTCCTCCAATCTCTACCCCTCTCCTCCCCTCTATACCTCCTCATCCGCTCTCTACCTCCTCCTCCCCTCTCTACCTCCTCCGCCCCTCTCTACCCCTCTCCCCTCCTCCCCTCTCTACCTCCTCCTCCTCCCCTCTCTACCCCTCTCCTCCCCTCCCTACCTCCCCTATAGGACATGTCTGAGGGCAGCCGGACGCAGCTATTGGTCAAGGCTCGTGCAAGGACGTGCTGTCCTTCAACAAGAGTGATGTCATCAACGTGACATGCCAGGAGGAGGGCGGCTGGTGGGAGGGGAACCTCAACGGCAAGACCGGCTGGTTCCCTAGCAACTATGTCCGTGAGATTAAAGGCTGTGGTATGTGTCCCATCTGTATTCCTGCAACTGGACCTCACATAGTATCAGAAAGAAAAGGTCTGATGTGGAGGGATAACTAATTTCTCCCTTTCTCTCTCTCTCTACTCTCTCTCTCTTTCTCCCACTCTCCCTCTCAGACAAACAAGTGTCTCCCAAATCTGGGACCCTGAAGAGTCCTCCAAAAGGCTTTGACACTACAGCCATCAGCAAGACCTACTACAACCTGGTATGACCTGGTCATCATGTCTCTCTTTCCTTCTGGCTCGATGGACATTACTCTTAATGCTGTAGCTCCACCTAGTTCTCTGTATGTGTGTTTCCCTGACATTTTAATGTGTGTCCATGCTCTGGGTTATGGAGATGAAAGAACACGGAAATACATACCGTCATTTATGGACTATTAAGCGCACCTGAATATAAGCCGCACCCACTGAATTTAAAAAAAATAATATTTTGTACATAAATAAGCCGCACGTGTCTATAAGCCGCAGGTGCCTACCGGTACATTGAAACAAATTAACTTTACACAGCCTTTAAACGAAACATGGCTTGTAACAAAAATAAATAGGCTTTTAAACGAAACACGGCTTGTAACAAAAAATTAAAAAATTGCAGTAAACAGTAGCCCACCAAGAAAGTAATTGGTCACTATCTTCCTCCTCCTGTGCACTGAAACCACTGAAGTCATCTCCTTCGGTGTCGGAGTTGAATAGCCTCAGAATTGCTTCATCCGATGTTGGATCGTTTTCATTGTCGCTCTCGTCACTTTCATCTGGAGGCAAATACCCCGCTGAGCTCATGCTGCCCTCTTCAACACGCAGCAGTCCAGCCTTTCGAAACCCGTTGATGATAGTGGATTTTTTGACAATGCTCCACGCTGTCAGGACCCACTGGCAGACTTGACCATAAGTTGCTCTTCGCATGCGGCCCGTTTTAGTGAAGCATTTCTCCCCACTTGTCATCCAAGCCTCCCACTGAACACGGAGCGCCACCTTACATGCACGATTTACACTGATGTCGAGTGGCTGCAAATACTTTGTTGTGACCCCAGGAATCACAGCTGGAATTGAGTTTGTCCTCTTGATGGCTTCTTTCACAGAATCTGTTATGTGGGCCCTCATGCTGTCCAACACGAGCAATGCCTTGTTCTTGAGAAAGAATCCTCCCGGTCGCTTGCCGTAACACTCCGTATGCCATTCATGCATTAGGCCTTCCGTCATCCATCCTTTCTTGTTGACTTTCATAACAATTCCTCTCGGGAATCTTTTCTCAGAACACAGGTGAAGAGCCTTTTCTCCCGATGCCGTGCAGCTCAGAACACAGGTGAAGTGTCTTTTCTCCCGATGCCGTGCAGCTCAGAACACAGGTGAAGTGTGTTCTTGCCGTTGCAGCTCAGAACACAGGTGAAGTGCCTTTTCTCCCGATGCCGTTGCAGCTCAGAACACAGGTGAAGTGTGTTTTCTCCCGATGCCGTGCAGCTCAGAACACAGGTGAAGTGTGTTTTCTCCCGATGCTGCAGCTCAGAACACAGGTGTAGTGCCTTTTCTCCCGATGCCGTGCAGCTCAGAACACAGGTGAAGTGCCTTTTCTCCCGATGCCGTTGCAGCTCAGAACACAGGTGAAGTGTGTTTTCTCCCGATGCCGTTGCAGCTCAGAACACAGGTGAAGTGCCTTTTCTCCCGATGCCGTTGCAGCTCAGAACACAGGTGAAGTGTGTTTTCTCCCGATGCCGTTGCAGCTCAGAACACAGGTGAAGTGCCTTTTCTCCCGATGCCGTGCAGCTCAGAACACAGGTGAAGTGTGTTTTCTCCCGATGCCGTGCAGCTCAGAACACAGGTGTAGTGCCTTTTCTCCCGATGCTCAGAACAGAGGTGAAGTGTGTTTTCTCCCGATGCCGTGCAGCTCAGAACACAGGTGAAGTGTGTTTTCTCCCGATGCCGTGCAGCTCAGAACACAGGTGTAGTGCCTTTTCTCCCGATGCCGTGCAGCTCAGAACAGAGGTGAAGTGTGTTTTCTCCCGATGCCGTGCAGCTCAGAACACAGGTGAAGTGCCTTTTCTCCCGATGCCGTTGCAGCTCAGAACACAGGTGAAGTGCCTTTTCTCCCGATGCCGTGCAGCTCAGAACACAGGTGTAGTGCCTTTTCTCCCGATGCCGTGCAGCTCAGAACACAGGTGAAGTGCCTTTTCTCCCGATGCCGTGCAGCTCAGAACACAGGTGTAGTGCCTTTTCTCCCGATGCCGTGCAGCTCAGAACACAGGTGAAGTGCCTTTTCTCCCGATGCTGTTGCAGCTCAGAACACAGGTGAAGTGCCTTTTCTCCCGATGCCGTGCAGCTCAGAACACAGGTGTAGTGCCTTTTCTCCCGATGCCGTGCAGCTCAGAACACAGGTGTAGTGCCTTTTCTCCCGATGCCGTGCAGCTCAGAACACAGGTGTAGTGCCTTTTCTCCCGATGCCGTGCAGCTCAGAACACAGGTGAAGTGCCTTTTCTCCCGATGCCGTGCAGCTCAGAACACAGGTGAAGTGCCTTTGTAGTGCCTTTTCTCCCGATGCCGTGCAGCTCAGAACACAGGTGAAGTGCCTTTTCTCCCGATGCCGTGCAGCTCAGAACACAGGTGAAGTGCCTTTTCTCCCGATGCCGTGCAGCTCAGAACACAGGTGAAGTGTGTTCTTTCATGCCCAGTTGTTTTTCAGCGTGACGGATGATTCGACTTTCCTGTTGACAGTCCGAGTGAGAGGCAGGTCAAACGTCAGAGGAACCTCATCCATATTTATGATGTCGTGCGGGCCGATGGAATGCTCCGCTATCTTTGCATCAGTGAATTTGCGGAAGTTTGTAACTTTTTCCTCGTAGTCGGGAGGGAGCTGCTGACACAGACTCGTCCGTACCCTGATGGACAGGCCTTTACGTATCATAAATCTTAGACACCACGATGGTCCACCTCTAAAATCCTCAAACTTCATTGCGGTGGCGATTGTTTTGGCTTTCAGTTGGATCTGCACAGTTGAAACACCTCGGCCGTCTGCTCTCTGTGTGTTGACCCAGTCTTCAAGCTCATTTTCCTCGGCCATCTGCTTTTCTTCCCTCTGAAAGCTTTTGTTGTCTTTTTGCACAGTTCCTCACGCTGCTGTTTCCAACGTCATTGACTCATTAAGGTCAAGCTCCCGTGCAGCAGCTCTATTTCCTTTTCCAACAGCCAGATCGATCGCCTTCAACTTGAAAGCTGCATCATATGTCCTTCTGTAGCTCAGTTGGTAGAGCATGGCGTTTGTAATGCCAGGGTAGTGGGTTCGATTCCCGGGACCACCCATATGTAGAATGTATGCACACATGACTGTAAGTCGCTTTGGATAAAAGCGTCTGCTAAATGGCATATATTATATTATTATTATATGCATTTCTCTGTGTCTTTGCCATGATGAGGGTGACAATATGACTACCGTACTCAGAATGATGGGAAGTTTGAGCGCGCTCAATGTACGTCACATTATGTGACGGTGCTCAGTTTTTTGGCGGCATGAATCTTGTGAAAGCGGGAAAAATCCATAAATTAGCCACGTCATTGTATAAACTGCGATGTTCAACGCCTGGGAATAAAGTAGCGGCTTATAGTCCGGAAATTACGGTACTATACTAGAGAGAGAGGGAGTCTATACACAACACCTCTCTATTTCTCCTCTGTACACTACACCTCTCTATTTCTCCTCTGTACACTACACCTCTCTATTTATCCTCTGTACACTACACCTCTCTATTCATCCTCTGTACACTACACCTCTCTATTCATCCTCTGTACACTACACCTCTCTATTTATCCTCTGTACACTACACCTCTCTATTTCCCCTCTGTACACTACACCTCTCTATTTCTCCTCTGTACACTACACCTCTCTATTTATCCTCTGTACACTACACCTCTCTATTCATCCTCTGTACACTACACCTCTCTATTCATCCTCTGTACACTACACCTCTCTATTTATCCTCTGTACACTACACCTCTCTATTCATCCTCTGTACACTACACCTCTCTATTCATCCTCTGTACACTACACCTCTCTATTCATCCTCTGTACACTACACCTCTCTATTCATCCTCTGTACACTACACCTCTCTATTTATCCTCTGTACACTACACCTCTCTATTTATCCTCTGTACACTACACCTCTCTATTTATCCTCTGTACACTACACCTCTCTATTTATCCTCTGTACACTACACCTCTCTATTTATCCTCTGTACACTACACCTCTCTATTTATCCTCTGTACACTACACCTCTCTATTTATCCTCTGTACACTACACCTCTCTATTTCCCCTCTGTACACTACACCTCTCTATTTATCCTCTGTACACTACACCTCTCTATTTATCCTCTGTACACTACACCTCTCTATTCATCCTCTGTACACTACACCTCTCTATTTATCCTCTGTACACTACACCTCTCTATTTCTCCTCTGTACACTACACCTCTCTATTTATCCTCTGTACACTACACCTCTCTATTTATCCTCTGTACACTACACCTCTCTATTTATCCTCTGTACACTACACCTCTCTATTTATCCTCTGTACACTACACCTCTCTATTTCCCCTCTGTACACTACACCTCTCTATTTATCCTCTGTATACTACACCTCTCTATTTATCCTCTGTACACTACATCTCTCTATTTATCCTCTGTACACTACACCTCTCTATTTCCGCTCTGTACACTACACCTCTCTATTTATCCTTTATGCACTACACCTCTCTATTTATCCTCTGTACACTACACCTCTCTATTTCTCCTCTGTACACTACACCTCTCTATTTATCCTCTGTACGCTACACCTCTCTATTTATCCTTTATACACTACACCTCTCTATTTATCCTCTGTACGCTACACCTCTCTATTTATCCTCTGTACACTACACCTCTCTATTTCCCCTCTGTACACTACACCTCTCTATTTCCCCTCTGTACACTACACCTCTCTATTTCTCCTCTGTACACTACACCTCTCTATTTCTCCTCTGTACACTACACCTCTCTATTTATCCTCTGTACACTACACCTCTCTATTTATCCTCTGTACACTACACCTCTCTACTTATCCTCTGTACACTACACCTCTCTATTCATCCTCTGTACACTACACCTCTCTATTCATCCTCTGTACACTACACCTCTCTATTCATCCTCTGTACACTACACCTCTCTATTCATCCTCTGTACACTACACATCTCTATTTATCCTCTGTACACTACACCTCTCCATTTCCCCTCTGTACACTACACCTCTCCATTTCCCCTCTGTACACTACACCTCTCTATTTCCCCTCTGTACACTACACCTCTCTATTTATCCTCTGTACACTACACCTCTCTATTCATCCTCTGTACACTACACCTCTCTATTCATCCTCTGTACACTACACCTCTCTATTTCTCCTCTGTACACTACACCTCTCTATTTATCCTCTGTACACTACACCTCTCTATTTATCCTCTGTACACTACACCTCTCTATTTCCCCTCTGTACACTACACCTCTCTATTTCTCCTCTGTACACTACACCTCTCTGTAGACAAAGTAAACAAAGTGGCATAGTTAAAGTGGCTAGTGATACATGTATTACATAAGGATGCAGTCGATGATGTAGAGTACAGTATATACGTATGCATATGAGATGAATAATGTAGGGTAAGTAACATTATATAAGGTAGCATTGTTTAAAGTGGCTAGTGATATATTTACATCATTTCCCATCAATTCCCATTATTAAAGTGGCTGGAGTTGGGTCAGTGTCAATGACAGTGTGTTGGCAGCAGCCACTCAATGTTAGTGGTGGCTGTTTAACAGTCTGATGGCCTTGAGATAGAAGCTGTTTTTCAGTCTCTCGGTCCCAGCTTTGATGCACCTGTACTGACCTCGCCTTCTGGATGATAGCGGGGTGAACAGGCAGTGGTTCGGGTGGTTGATGTCCTTGATGATCTTTATGGCCTTCCTGTAACATCGGGTGGTGTAGGTGTCCTGGAGGGCAGGTAGTTTGCCCCCGGTGATGCGTTGTGCAGACCTCACTACCCTCTGGAGAGCCTTACGGTTGAGGGCGGAGCAGTTGCCGTACCAGGCGGTGATACAGCCCGCCAGGATGCTCTCGATTGTGCATCTGTAGAAGTTTGTGAGTGCTTTTGGTGACAAGCCAAATTTCTTCAGCCTCCTGAGGTTGAAGAGGCGCTGCTGCACCTTCTTCACGACACTGTCAGTGTGAGTGAACCAATTCAGTTTGTCTGTGATGTGTATGCCGAGGAACTTAAAACTTGCTACCCTCTCCACTACTGTTCCATCGATGTGGATAGGGGGGTGTTCCCTCTGCTGTTTCCTGAAGTCCACAATCATCTCCTTAGTTTTGTTGACGTTGAGTGTGAGGTTATTTTCCTGACACCACACTCCGAGGGCCCTCACCTCCTCCCTGTAGGCCGTCTCGTCGTTGTTGGTAATCAAGCCTACCACTGTTGTGTCGTCCGCAAACTTGATGATTGAGTTGGAGGCGTGCGTGGCCACGCAGTCGTGGGTGAACAGGGAGTACAGGAGAGGGCTCAGAACGCACCCTTGTGGGGCCCCCGTGTTGAGGATCAGCGGGGAGGAGATGTTGTTGCCTACCCTTACCACCTGGGGGCGGCCCGTCAGGAAGTCCAGTACCCAGTTGCACAGGGCGGGGTCGAGACCCAGGGTCTCGAGCTTGATGACGAGCTTGGAGGGTACTATGGTGTTGAATGCCGAGCTGTAGTCGATGAACAGCATTCTCACATAGGTATTCCTCTTGTCCAGGTGGGTTAGGGCAGTGTGCAGTGTGGTTGAGATTGCATCGTCTGTGGACCTATTTGGGCGGTAAGCAAATTGGAGTGGGTCTAGGGTGTCAGGTAGGGTGGAGGTGATATGGTCCTTGACTAGTCTCTCAAAGCACTTCATGATGACGGAAGTGAGTGCTACGGGGCGGTAGTCGTTTAGCTCAGTTACCTTAGCTTTCTTGGGAACAGGAACAATGGTCGCCCTCTTGAAGCATGTGGGAACAGCAGACTGGTATAGGGATTGATTGAATATGTCCGTAAACACACCGGCCAGCTGGTCTGCGCATGCTCTGAGGGCGCGGCTGGGGATGCCGTCTGGGCCTGCAGCCTTGCGAGGGTTAACACGTTTAAATGTCTTACTCACCTCGGCTGCAGTGAAGGAGAGACCGCATGTTTTCGTTGCAGGCCGTGTCAGTGGCACTGTATTGTCCTCAAAGCGGGCAAAAGTTATTTAGTCTGCCTGGGAGCAAGACATCCTGGTCCGTGACTGGGCTGGGTTTCTTCTTGTAGTCCGTGATTGACTGTAGACCCTGCCACATGCCTCTTGTGTCTGAGCCATTGAATTGAGATTCCACTTTGTCTCTGTACTGACGCTTAGCTTGTTTAATAGCCTTGCGGAGGGAATAGCTGCATTGTTTATATTCGGACATGTTACCAGACACCTTGCCCTGATTAATAATAATAATATAATAATAATAATCAATAATATATGCCATTTAGCAATCGCTTTTTCTGGTTACAGTCATGTGTTTATACATTCTACGTATGGGTGGTCCCATCTTCGAACCCACGTACCCTGAACGTTACAAGCGCCATATTTTTAATAACTGAGCTATATAAGCCCATTTGGTTCGCGCTTTTAGTTTCACGCGACTTCAATCCAGTTTCTGGTTAGGGAATATTTTTATCGGTGGTCCCGGGAACGACCCACTACCCACACGTTACAAATGAACTCCAACTGAATCAGAAGGACCACAATATTTTTATCTGACGCAATACGAAACATGTCCCAGTCCACGTGATGGAAGCAGTCTTGGAGTGTGGAGTCAGCTTGGTCTGACCAGCGTTGGACAGACCTCAGCGTGGGAGCCTCTTGTTTTAGTTTCTGCCTGTAGGCAGGGATCAGCAAAATGGAGTCGTGGTCAGCTTTTCCGAATGGGGGGCGGGGCAGGGCCTGGAGTAACTCCCTGACCTGTCTAGTCCAGGAGTAACTCCCTGACCTGTCTAGTCCAGGAGTAACTCCCTGACCTGTCTAGTCCAGGAGTAACTCTCTGACCTGTCTAGTCCAGTAGTAACTCCCTGACCTGTCTAGTCCAGGAGTAACTCCCTGACCTGTCTAGTCCAGCAGTAACTCCCTGACCTGTCTGTCTGTCTGTATTTGTCTCTCTCTTTCTCCCCCCAGGTGCTGCAGAACATTCTAGAAACAGAGACAGAATATTCCAAGGACCTCCAGAGCCTTTGACTAACTACCTGCGATCTCTCCAGAGCACAGAGAAGTAAGGTCCACCAGTAGTACTGTATTCAACCAACCTTAATCTGTCTGTCTGTCTGTCTGTCTGTCTGTCTGTCTGTCTCTCTCTGTCTGTCTGATGACATATGGCCGCTGGTTGGATTGGATCTACTGGCCTCATTCCAAAACTCCTGCTCTCTCCCACTCTCCCCCCCCTCTCCTTTCCCCCTCTCATCCTCCTCTCCCCCTTCCCTCTCCTCTCTCTCCAGACTGAGCAGTACAGATGTGTATCTGATCCTGGGGAACCTGGAGGAGATCAGCACCTTCCAGCAGATGCTCGTCCAATCACTGGAGGAGTGCACCAAGTAAGTCCTACCTTTCCACCAATCAGCATCACAGGGATCAGAGAAAGAACCTGTCACTGCTGGTCTAATCCAATCAGATCTGTCCTGCTGCTACTTGGGATATGTCAAGGCAGTTTCCCTTTGAGGTAAATAAAGGATATAGGGACATCTAGTGGTTGGTTGTGGTACTACAGTGGTCCTTAATTCATCGTTGTGCTACAGAGACACACATCTTGTGTGTGTTTTCCCATGTGCAGACTTCCAGAGAGCCAGCAGAAGGTAGGGAACTTATTCCTGAATCTCATGCCCCAGATGAAGGCTCTCTATGTGGGTTACTGCTCCAACCACCCCTCTGCAGTCAACGTGCTCACCCAGCACAGGTAACTTAGACCCCATGCAGCATGAACCTGATGTCATAGCATCCCTACTATACAACAAGGATGTATTGTTACACAAGCAACTCGTGTATAATTAAGTCTATAATTAGGTAACTATAACTAGGTCTATAATTAGACCTGTCAATTCAATTATCCCCCTCTCCCTACCCTCTCTCTCTCCTTTCCCTACCCCCTCTCTCTCTCTCTCTCTCTCTCTCTCTCTCTCTCTCTCTCCCTCTCTCTCTCTCTCTCTCTCTTTCTCCCTCCTCCCTCTCTCTTTCCTGCCCGCCTCCCTCTCCTCTCCTGCCCCCTCCCTCCTGCCCCCTCTCTCTCTGCCCCCTCCCTCTCTCTCTCTCTCTCTCTCTCTCTCTCTCTCTCTCTCTCTCTCTCTCTCTCTCTCTCTCTCTCTCTCTCTCTCTCTCTCCTCTCTCCTCTCCCCACTCTCTCTCTCCTCTCCCCCTCTCTCTCTCCTCTCCTCTCCTCCTCTCTCTCTCTCCTGCCCACCTCTCTCTCTCCTCTCCCCGCTCTCTCTCCTCTCCTCCTCTCTCTCTCCTCTCCTCCTCTCTCTCTCCTGCTCCCCTCTCTCCCTCCTCTCCCTCCTCTCCCTCCTCTCTCTCTCCTCTCCCCCTCTCTCTCTTCTGCCCCCTCTCTCCCTCATCTCCTCCTCTCTCTCTTCTGCCCCCCTCTCTCCCTCCTCTCCCTCTCCTCCTCTCCCTCTCCTGCCCCCCTCTCTCCCTCCTCTCTCTCTCCTCTCCTCCTCTCTCTCTTCTGCCCCCCTCTCCCTCCTCTCCCTCTCCTCCTCTCTCTCTCCTGCCCCCCTCTCTCTCTCCTCTCCCCCTCTCTTTCTCCTCTCCTCCTCTCTCTCTCCTGCCCCCTCCCTCTCTCCTCTCCCCTCTCTCTCTCTCCTCTCCCCTCTCTCTCTCCTGCCCCCTCTCTCCCTCCTCTCCCTCCTCTCTCTCTCCTCTCCCCCTCTCTCTCTCCTGCCCCCCCTCTCTCCCTCCTCTCCCTGCTCTCTCTCTCCTCTCCCCCTCTCTCTCTCCTGCCCCCCTCTCTCCCTCTCTATCCAGTGAGGAGCTGGGGGAGTTTATGGAGGGGAAAGGAGCCAGTAGTCCAGGTATCCTGACTCTGACCACAGGTCAGTAAACCCTTCATGAGGCTGGACACATACCCCACACTAACGAAGGAACTGGAGAGACACATGGAGGTGTGTGTGTGTAATAGAATGACCTCCATCACGGATGATGTATGTGTGTGTGTGTGTGTGTGTGTGTGTGTGTGTGTGTGTGTGTGTGTGTGTGTGTGTGTGTGTGTGTGTGTGTGTGTGTGTGTGTGTGTGTGTGTGTGTGTGTGTGTGTGTGTGTGTGTGTGTGTGTGTGTAGGTGTGTGTGTGTGTGTGATACGTGTAGGTGTGTGTTCGTAATAGAATGACCTCGATCACTGATGATGTGTGTGTGTGTGTGTGTGTGTGTGTGTGTGTGTGTGTGTGTGTGTGTGTGTGTGTGTGTGTGTGTGTGTGTGTGTGTGTGTGTGTGTGTGTGTGTATGCACACATACAGAAGTGTATGACAACATTCAACAGCCTCTCGGTGAATCACACCCACTCCAACATGGCCTCTTGTTTCCATGGTTACCTCATTAGCAGTGACGTGCGAGTCATGAGTCAACATATTATACTGTAATGATATCAGTGTGTATCACTTGTACACACACAGTCATTATGTATCTATGGATGCACATTGTTTCTGTGGTCATGGTGCTGATGCTGTTCCCATGGCAACCCATGGTGTGGTGCTGATGGTGTTTCGGTGGCGACAGGACCAGTGCCAGGAGGTGAGGAAGGAGCTGGAGCTGCAGATAGTGACTGAGTCCATCAGGCTGTGGGAGGGAGAGGACATCAGAACACTGGGCTCTGTTCTCTACATGAGTCAGGCTCTGGTTAACAGCCCAGGAGCAGAGGAAAACCTAACAACAACCTCACAGTAACATTAGAATAATAACTGATGAGGAAAACACTATTAACAGTTCTTTTTTTCTCTCTCACTCTCTCTCTCTCTCTCTCTCTCTCTCTCCCTCTCTCTCTCTCTCTCTCTCTCTCTCTCTCTCTCTCTCTCTCTCTCTCTCTCTCTCTCTCTCTCTCTCTCTCTCTCTCTCTCTCTCTCTCTCTCTGTGTGTGTG